>NC_091099.1:16135775-16436293 GCF_024713975.1 Paralichthys olivaceus | reverse complement strand
ACTGGTCTCTTTTCATAAAATCTTTTAGAAATGTTAATGGAGAAAATTAATGGAAAATTTACATCTGGAACCAGAGCCATTGTGAAAGTGGGTGGTCACTGTTCGATCTATACACAAGACTGATGCATTGAGGCTGTAAGTGAAGCAGAATAAAGGCAAAGAAAGGAAGAGACACAGACATGGACTGTCTGCGCACGAAGAATCAAAAGTGGGGCACAACAGTGTTTTATGGAATCATTAAACCATGACTTGTTATGTATGAACGTGCAAGACAGGATTATCTCTTGGTCTACACTACTTCGGCCATTTCTGAGAGTATCTTACAAGGAATAACTAATAGTTGCTTCTGTAACTACAGATAAAGATAAAGACACCAGAGTAACATCTTCAAAGTCCAGTTATATGAAATAAGTAAACAGATTATTATCTAAAAAATAATAATCAATTATCAAAATTGTTGCTGATTCATTTGCTGTTGATGTGTGTTTTCTGTGGAGGTGAGTGTGTGCTCCCTACTCCTCCACCTCCTCCTTCCTCTGTCCCTCTCCTCTCCTCCTCCAAGGCCTCCGGTTCTCTTTAGCTGGCAATTTACTGCCACCCAGAAAATGAGTTCTTCTGGATCTCCAAGTCACTGCACTCTATCATATCTATCATTCTCCTGTTGGTGATCTGTTACCAGGAACACTCCCACAATATTGCCCATAAAACTGCTCATCGGCCCTCATATTAATGCGGCGGTGGACCAGCTCCAGCCCTGTGAAGGACATTGGATGTCTGTGGCTTTAATTTAAACACTCATTGACACGGCTTGTGGAAAATAGTCCTTGTATCCATCAGGGCAGGGCAAGGGTAGGACATTGCATTATTTACATTTTGTACTGTCGAGACAAATGTCTTTTCATCCACAGACCTATATTTTACTACCTTGGCTAACTTAAAACTGATAGTCGTGTTACCAAACCTGATGTATGGGATAAGTTTTGTTCATGTTACGTTATAATTTGTAAATTTAGAAGCACATTTTGACAGACAATGACTGTTTGCACATCATGTCTCAAGTGACAATGCAGTGCTGGAAAATTAAATTGAGCACTAAAGGTTAGCCAGGTTCAAATCCTGGTTTGACCAGGGTCTGTCTGTGGAGAGTTTTCACAGGTTTTCTTCAGGTACTAATGAGTTTTCTCTGGGTACTGCTGCTTCCTCCCACAGTCCAAAGACATGCAATCTGGGGTTTGGTTAATTGGAGACTCTAAATTGACCGTAGCTGAATGGTTGTTTGTCTCCGTATGTTCACCCTGTGATACGCTGGTGACCTGTAAAGGGTAAACTACGCCTCTTGCCAAATGTCAGCTAGGATTGGTTCCAGCCCCCCCCCCCCTCGACCCTCAAAGGATAAGCAGTATTGACAGTCGATGGATGGACCAAAGGTGGTCTTGGTTTTGGATAGAAGGGTCTTGCGTGTTGAATCCTCCTCTTGAGATGAGGACATACTGGTGAAGGCGACGCAGTGTATTTAGGCCTGAGTGTGTGCGCTGGTTCAACTGCAGATGTGTAATGTGTGTCCCAGAATGTGGCATCTAGGAATGTATGTGCATGTGAGAAAAAAAAGTAGACAAGTTCATTTGTGTATGAAAGCATATGCATGAAGTGTGTCGTGAGTGTGTGTGTGTGTGTGTGAGTGTTGCAGCAACCGACTGGAGTGTGACTGGCTGACTTTGATAAGGTCAGCCACAGGGGCCCCTATTGTCATTTAGTCATGGCCCCCTGCCTGCCCCACTGTCATCAGCATTGGCGCACTGCTGCTCAGTGGTTTACAAACATACGCACATGAACAGACACACAAACACTGAGGAAACACAGTAAATGTGTTTGCCGGCAGACAAAAAAGAGGCAGTGAATCTGTTTGGCTCTGTGGAACTCGTCTAAATGGCAGCTCCACTTCAGCAAATTCCCCAACTGAATCCTTTCCTGACACTCTGTCCATAAAAGTCTCTGTCTGATCGTCTATCGAGCCCCTCCAGGAATACACTGAGGGATTTTTACAGCCCCTGCCAAAACATTTCATTTTGTTGTGGTTTTCATGAAACACTGATGTGCAATTTGTAATGTCTTTCATATGTTGAAAGAGGATGACTGGTGATAAAAAGAAGAAAAAAAACAAGGGATTAGTTTGCAGTTTGATTTGACTATCCAGCCACTAAATTCATATGATGATAATAATGTTTTCATCCAGGGATTTAATATTAAAAATACACTGAGCTGCTCCGGATATTAAAGTCTGACTAGTCAAATTTATAAAAATTGTAATATTTGTGGGGGACTTTTTCCTCAATGATGTTTTATAATGCAGTGCTCAGTTGCTGTGACTTTATGTTGGGCAGCGTTATTAGAAAACTCCCTTTTTCCTCTACGCTTCTCCAGCAACAGCTGCTAATTGCATTTTGACTGATTATCTGCATCACACTGTAAATCACCAGCCAGGAGAACTAGAGGGAAAGAGAGTCAGAGGGTGTTCCTAACAGATAGAGATGAAGAAAATGATGAAGAGTAAGATAAACCAGAGTAGAGGAGTGAGATGAAGAAGAGGACTGCTCTCACATATACACAGCTAGAGCCATTCTCCTTTAAGTCAGTACAACAACATGCAACCAGTACAGTGTCACTGAGACTACATCCATACAAATGTGTTTTCATTTGTCCACATGAGGGTTTGAATCCCTGTCCGTACTAATAGCCTGAAAACACATATCGCATGACCTCTAATTTACAGAGTGCATGTGCGTACCAGTGTAAACAGGAAGACATGTGCGTGCTGGTGTACTCCTCATGTCCACATCTCAGCTTCTGCCCGTCCAGACTTAAACGTGGCTGCAGGGTTTCCACACTTCTCTGTTTTAGTGGCTCTAAATCTTGTGTGGCCAGGCATGTCCGTGACAGAGTTGATGCATTTTCAAACCATACCGGTACAGTGAGCTAAACATTTACATAAAGCCCCTCAGTTTGCACTCCAGAGTGAAAAAGATGTGAGTTCATGTGTGTGTGCATGCTGTTAATTCTCAGCAGGATACACACAAACACATTTACACCTGCCACTACACAGGCCCTGTCAGGCGAGGTAATTAGGATATAATGACACACACTCACTCTGTCCCTGGTTTAACCTCCGTCCAGTCAACATGCATGCTCTCTCTGACAGGACGGCCCTTTAACATCCTTTCTGCAGCTCGACAAAACACAACCCTCACCCCTGTCTCAGTCCTACTCGGTCAACAGACGGCCACGCAACATTAACAGATATTATCATAACAGTTTTACGACTTCCATGACCATGTCAGGGTTAGACGTGCGGCAGCTGTGAAGGTCCCAGTCTCTATCGTCATTTTTTACGTCTTATTCTCTCTCAGATACTTCTTCACATACACATGTACTTACAGGAAGTTGATGCAGCCGGTGCCTGGTGGTGGGGCGATCCAGACAAAGCTGAAGCTGGTGGAGGGCTGGTGGCTGACGTGGGAAGCGACAACACTGCAAACAAACTGGGTTCCACCAAACTGACGCTCTGGCATCACACCTGGAGAGGGGGACAGAAAGAGTAAGAGAAATAGTGAGACACCAATAAAATAATCGAATGTGAACCCACGTCACCAAGTCTTTCGGTTGTGTGCACTCCAAAACAACACTGTCTTCATCATCTGCGTTTTAAAAACCTAGATAAGGAGTCAAGGGTTAGAATTAATTTACTGCCTCTTTCATTTAAACATAGACATATAAACAGATTAATTCTGAAAAACGAAAGCTGATTTTTACATGAAAACTTTTCACAGAATTCTGATGATAAAAATGAATTTAGAAAAATTGAGCTAATGTTTTCTCAAGTGAATGCAATATGTTTTTGTGTGTCTTAATATTTGGCATGATAACTAAAAACAAAAAGAAGAAGAATATATTCACATCATAGCAGTCCACTTTCTTATTCTTTGCACAGTAGTTTTGATACCTGATGTGAACCTTCTCTCCACTTCTCTCCTTTCATTTCTGTTTCACTGAACTCACTGGATCCTTCTTTCCTCCCTCCCTGTGAAGCTGACACTACCTGCCTTCGCTCATATTGATGTGGGTCTGTGTCCGGCTATGATCGCACCGATGGAATGATATCATGTCACACAATCTTTCCTTCATATCACAGAGGGCAAGGGCAGGATGCCACCAGACTCATCAATCACTGAGCAGACGTACAGAGCAGTTTAATAATTTACTTTAACTGAACAGTTTTGTGGGGCGGCGCAGTGGTGCAGTGGTTAACACTCACTGTCACCTCATAGCAAGAAAGGCTTTGCATTTTTTTCCCTGCGTTTGATTGGGTTTTTCGCCAAATCTCTGGCTTTCTCCCACAATCCAAAGACATGCAGAATGAAGTTAAATTAACTGGACACTGTGAGCGTGGGTGTGAATGGTTGTCACTGTATGTTGGCCCTGTGATATTCTGGCGACCTGTACAGGGTGAACCCCTTCAAAGGATAGGTGGTTTAGATAATGGGTGAATGAACAGCTTTGTAGTGTCTCCAAGAATCCATACTGTGCATAAACGAAAGCACCACAACCGGAGTAGAGAGTCGTGTTCCTCCCAAACAGATCATTTGGGCATTTGTTATAATTCAAAAACACGGAGTCGACATCGCTTGGTTCAGTGCACATGGAGCAAACACATTCAGCCACTTTAAAAATGTATGTGATGTCCCATCTGCTTGTATGACGACATGCTATGAGCTGCTGCAGCACTCTGGTGGCCGGCCTCTGCTCTTTATAACCTGCAAACACAGTTCTCTCCTTTCTTCTCTTCTTCTCTCCTCTCCTCAGTCATCACTCACTTCACAGAAAACATAATCAGCAATGATTAATAACATCGGAGCTTTAATATCCCCTGGCTCAATGTGCAAATCAATATGCAAAGACTGTGTGTGTGTGTGTGGGTGTGTGTTTGTGTGTGTGGGTGTGTGTGTGTGTGTGTGGTGCAAATCTAATCATTTAAAGAGAAATAATTCCGCCCATTTCTGACAGTAATGAATTTGACTTCACAGATTGCATCCATAAATACACAAAATGTCAGCAGCACCGTAAATGTTCCTGTGTGTGTGTGTGTGTGTGTATTTGTTTAGGCTGTTGGAAATCTTACATCAATGTGTACGAGTGTGCCGTGGTACAAACAAAACTAGTTATCATTGCTGTTGGATGTTTTTAGATTGAGCACCGTGCATTTATTTAACCCTGTGGCGTTTCCGGAGGCTTTCTTCGACGCAGGAGTTTTTCTCATCATGTGGAGGAATATCAAACTCTTTAACTGGAGTTCAAAATGAATAATCATCAAAGCTCTGGGATTTACGGGTTTTTCACATGGCAACTACATATTGTGACATTATGTGGAAGTGCATGCGGCGTGTGGTCCTAATGTGTCAGATTTACGAGGTGCCGAGCGAAGCAGCCCCCTATACATCGCTAAAGGAGCGGCTGGTGTATAATAACAGCCTGAGACATAATCACCCACTAATAGTCCTGCTGTTCTCCAATCACCTCGGCTGCAACCTCTCTGCGTAATGACCGCGATTTACCGCTAAGCAAACACACACACACACACACACAGCCAAACACATATAAACACGCATTACTGTCAGGGGGTTATTGTTGTGTTGTTTGCTTGAGCAAGATCCCCTAAGCACCCCCATCTTTACTGGCAACATACAGAAATAGCAGAAATAGTTTCTGTGCTGGTGTTTATGAAGCACTCAGGGCAGCAAGCATTGACATACCCATAGATCTTTCCTCTTTTCCCTCAACCCCCCCATGACACAAACGATTGTCATTTTCACAACAATTTCCTTTGCCACAAATTTACTGCCACAGCCAAGGCAGTCGAGACAACAATTTTGGCACTAATTGTCCAATTGTTGGTGGCAGGAGAAGAGAAGCCGAAGTGCTATGAATCTTTCTCATCACATTGCCTTGGTGCAATTTGAGAATCCCTGCAGATGTGCATAATACAAGCTTAGGTCTTGTGGCAGCCGAAAACACTCTCTGCAAAGCCGCAAAGACAAATAGAAAGAGAGGGCGGGTGTCGATCGGAGCTGAGCAGCAGACTGAGCGGAGGAGATAGCAGAAGGAGAAAGTGAAGGGCTGTGGCGAGTGTGGACAGACGGACAGAAACAATGAATCACTCATTCAAAGGAGGGTTTATGTTTATGCCGCTGTTGCCCATCAGAGAGAGAAAGGTGGGAACGGCACCAATGACAACTTCAGCGTTTGTTTTTCATTTTCAGTTATGACAAATTCTGGAAGTAAAACTCTCTGATGTTCAACAGGCTACTGTTACTCTTGCTCAAAAAGGAAATTAAACAAATGCTGGATGAAACCAACACAGAATTCAATGTTTGAAATGAAAATTGGGCAGAACAGTATGAGAAAAAAAATACAGAGAGAGGTAGGAGCTGATGGTATGGCTGAGCAGGGAGCAGTATGGCTAGGGTGAAGATGAAAAGGCAGACTGATGCACTCCAGGACACGGCAGCGCTGGGACTCAACACCACTCACAGAATTTCTATTCCCACTTGAAAAATACACTCAGGCGTAAAAATGCAAATAACGAAACTAGTCCCTTTCATGTCTTGCTGTGGAGAGAGGGAGCGAGAAGAAGAAAAAAAAATCACTATTATTCAACGGGCTCCAAATCCCAAATGTTCCAGTGAAGCAACAAGCTGAAGTGAAACCTGGAGAGAGAAAAAAAAGGGGAAAACTCTGACATCCCTGGTTCTGTCCAGGGAGATGAGCAGAGAAACAGAGAGAAGAGCTCTTTTGTCACTGTGAAATGAAAATGTACAACAAAGCCTTTCCTGTATCCTTACATGCACACACACTGCAGGAGCAAAGAATAAATGAATGAACATTATTTTACTAATTTGACCTCAGTTTTTTTCTGCAACATCTCTGGAAACAGATGTGATGGATGTTAACTTTGCTTTATGTGCTTGTTTTCTTCTCTGTCGATGATTTGTGCTTCGTTTATCTCCTCCTTTCTCTGTCTCAATCCCCTAGACCCCTCCTAAATCCTCCTGATGCAATTATATTGATTGACTACTGTTACTGGATGATTGATATCAAGACAAAAAAGTAAAAGTGTATCGATATAGCACGATTAAATCAACCAAAACCAATAAATACATTTAAATTAAAAATACAAACAAACAATTAATATTTGAGATTTAAAATATTGCACAATAGCAGATTAAACAATGTTTCAAACACCCAGAGGCATCAGGTTCGTTGACCTCAGTGCGTGTGAGAGGTGCAACAATTCAATGACGTAAAGCTAAATGAATCTTTTCTTGAATCTTCAGCGAAATGTTGATGTCTATCCTGAAGCCCAGGAAGCAGGGAAGAGAGGCCATGCAACGGTGTGATGTGATCAGGCTTTCATTTTCAAGCTGCTGCATTTTGTCCCAACTGCAGACGACAAATACAGGCAATTACAATAAAAAGGTAATAAAAGCATGAATAACTCCCTCAAAATCTTTGGCAGACCGATAGGGTTTTCTAGAGAATGAAACAAATACTTTAAGGTTTTCTTTTTAGTGGGCACATTTTCTTAATTTTAAGCTCTGACTGCTTGTTCTCCGCATATAGACTTGTTATCACACAATCAACCGCGCGCTCAACTCACCTACTGAGCCGACAATGCCTGCAGATGTAGCTGCAGCACAAATGCCACCGGTCATGCATTCACGTTGCATGTTAGATAAATATAATCAGAGGCCGCTTCTGATTCAGTAAGCAGCCACAGGGGGATCTTGGAGGGCTGCTGCAACCACACACACCCATAGTCAAATACATGCACGCTCACACAAACAAAGTTCTTTGACATGCAGATTGGGCACTTGTGAGCTGTCGGCAGTGATTAATGGCAAAGAAAATGACCTCCTAACTCCCACGGTATGACTGGGCAAAGCATGTTTCATAAATATGAACCCACACACACCCAAAAACACTTATACATCTTCGGCAAGCCCACACACAAACTCACTCAGATACTCAGGAAATGGGTGTGTCTGGATTTTAAGGGTCACATGTTGGTTGTAGGACCGTCACCCTGACATCAATCTCTGCTGGTAATTGCAGTGCCTTTTTAAAAGCCTCACATAAAAAGGAAGCGGGAAGTTCACCACCTCTTATTTATTCATATTCAGTCTCCAGTAACAAAGACCACATTTTTTCCCCTCCCGTCTGGTCTCTCTTTTAAATATGCAAACACTTCAATTCACATCTGTCCGCGTACTCTTTAACATCTATCTTTGTTTAGACAGTGCCATTTTTATCCGTCTTTATATCTCACTTTGCAAAGCTAATGAGCTTTCAGCAGCCAAGCTCAAAACAAGTCAAATAGATGGAGTGAGAATTCTCCCTGATGGAGCAGATGGGCAATCGGTGGCTCAGCCTGGCAGTGACTTCACACTGTAGGACCAGCAGGAGCCGGTCTAACTGGCATTAGAATTGATAGATAGGCTCTGTGGCAGAACTGAGTCTATTCGAGAGGCACCATTCAAATTGATGAGCACATTTACCAGAATCATTCAGAGTTTATACACACCATTTGACATCTGGTCAGCACCAACTAGCTACTAGAATCTACCATTATTACACAACTGTCCTTCAGCAACGTCTGGCTCTGGAGCAACAGGGAGCTATTAGTTTGCAGAAACTGTCTGTTTGATTTAATACATTTCTGCTGAAAAAAAAAGTTTTAAGACGATTTCAAGACGATTAAACATGTTTTTCCATCTAGATTTCCCAATTTGCCCTCTGTGTTGCTACAGAAATGCTTGTCTACTATCAATAAATCTACTACACTGGTCCAGCTTTCCCCTTACTGGAGTAGTTGTTAATAACAAACTCATGCATACTTTTATTGCTGGAGAGCATGCTTACAGAACCACAAACACAGCCTAACATGGCTGTGTATGTTTGCACATATGCGTAGAAGAACAACCACAAGTATATCATTAAAATGCATAGCAGTTTGCTGTGGTGAAAGTAGATAAGGCTATTTGATTTTTGTCGAGTTGATTCATGTTTGTCAGCAATCACTATATACGTTTTGGGTATTATTTAAAAAACACAGATTAAAGTGTGTGTGTGTGTGTGTGTGTGTGTGTGTGTACACTTCCCCACTTGCTCAGACTAAGAAATTCAAAGTATACCACCACAGATCATTTGGGGAGCAGGCCAATTAAACAGTCATATTTCATGTCGTAATTCTTAAAATCTGTCATAAAGCTACAGAGCATTAGCATGTGTTATTAAAAGCTGGTGAATGTATGGGAATCTGTCAGCAGCCATGATAATGCCTCTGTCAACGTGTTTCAGGAAAAGGCCACACAATGGCAACATAAATGATACATCACAACAGTGCTGACAGCCTAAGTAGGGACCCCATACGCTTTGTGCTGCTGAATGATCCCATGCTATGTGTGTGTGTGTCTGTGTGTGTGTGTTTGTGTGCGCCTGTTGTGTTTGCATTTCTTCCCAACACATCTTTGGCTGGTCAGCTGGACAACTGCAGGGTCTCGAGACGCATGACAACCTGACTCTGATCGGCCATTGGCTCAAACTGACGTCCATCTCAGCATCTGCCAATCAAGATGCCATGGAGACAGGTTGGCAGCGTTGCGGTGGTGGCAGGGGTCCGAAACTTCATTGCCAGGAGAAAGCTGTGTGATAATATGGGTGGTGAAAGATGCCAGTGGCCAGGGGGGAAAGGGGGATAAGAGACTGTGGGAAAAAGTGAGGGGGAGAGCTTTGCCACTTGAATAAAAACATGTGGAGGCTATAAGTAGGTGAACAATGGGAGACTTACGGACAAGTGTGTATATGTGTACATTCATATAATGTTTCAAGAGTCCATTACATTGAATGTTCAATGAAAAACTATTTGTGTTTTTAGAAATTATATGTGTTCATGCCCTTGCTCTAAGAATGGAACCAATTTCTGTCCATATGCATACATTAAGAGAACAATTACTCTTTCATTTAGGCTTTCATTGTATCTCACAGCATCCATCATCCATCAACTACTGAGGACAAGGCCACACACACACACACACACACACACACACACACAGACACACACAATGCCCCTTACATTTTGCATCTATTAACACCAATAACTGAAAACTAAGAGACTAAAGACAATAACAGTAATAGCTTTAACCCGCTTGCTGCCTTCTTTCAGTGATCAGAAGCTACAAGCCACACAAGCATGGATGATAAATGGAATAAACACGAACCAGTGTAGCATAATGTATCCTCCTGAACTAATGTGTCATAATTGAAATGAATGTTGTTCTGAATCAAACAAGTGTTGTGTGTTTTTGAGTCTCACAATGTATGATGGATGAGTCTTCCACTTCTCTGCACAGGCACACAATCCATCTCAGAGGTACATGCACAGACTCGCTAACAAATATACAGTATAGTGTACCCAAATGCATATGCATACGTGAGGTCCGACAAGAAACAAGATTACTCAGATGATCAGAGATTTGAGAAAAAAGTAAGTAGTTTATCAATTAAAGGATCTATTAGTGTTTGGGATTTCTACTTTACCAGCTGTTTACTTTGGTGCACAATACGTAGATTCAGTCACTGTTGTTGTTTGCCTCGGAAGTTATAGCAGAGATGGACAAAGCCATGGGAACAGATGATATGACGCAATTAAGAGTGGCCAAATTGAAAGGCCCCGTCACATTAAATAAAATTGTGAATCTCTCAGGGTTTGAACATTGTTGGAAACATTTTGGATAATGTAAGTACACAAGTCAACAACATATATAACATTGGTCAGACAATGAGGGAGGTGATATTTTAATCATCTTCGTTTTCTCTTCCAAAAATGTGACGAATTGCAGGATTAGTTAAGAACTGTTCGATCATCTAAGATGTCATGTTTCTTTTCAGGTTAGAATTCCTTTTAGTAATACTGCCACATTATCAGAACTCAGAAATGAAGTAGGTCAGCACATTGTTATTATCATTGAAAGGAAGGATGGGAAAGATTTTGAAAATTAGACTCAAAAATAATTTCCCTTTCCCCTCATATTTTTGCTGAGAAACAGGAGCCAGTTTAAAAGTGGGTTCAGCCCTCATTGTATATATTGTTATATAAACCATCAGGGTGAAGTCTTGCTGAAAGCTGGAGCAACATAGCCAAGCCTGCTGAGTAGTAGTAGTGTGAGGTCTGCGGAGCAGCACCCAGTGGAGGACAGCCAGCTCTGTGCCTCAGGAGAAGCTTACCATACTGGGTGGCAAAGTCACTACACTTCCTTTTCTCTCATCCCTCTAGACCTTGAGCACCTATTTCCGCTTCCATCATCCATCCATCCATCCATCTATCCATCTATATGTCTATTCATCAGCGAAAGCCCATGAGCAGCTGCCTTCTGTGGGTATGTGTCATTGTAGCTTGGCAGGAACACACCACAGCTTCACCGGCAGGCGCCAGGGCTAATTTGATTTTTAATTCAACACGACTCCTCGGCTAATAGTTTGAGTTGAGGATTAATTAATCTGATTTGACTTGTGCTAATTTCTTGCACCCACGTCCCTGCTCTCCACCCGTCAATGCAACAAACACACTGGTGAGGCCGCAGTCTTGCAGGCTCTCTCACTCACACAAACACACACACACACACACACACACACACACACACACACACAGACATGTTGAGCATGAGGGACTGAGACCCGGGGCGACAGGTGAGAAGCCAGTGGAGGCCTTGGGAAAGCGAGGCATGGCGTCTGTGCTGCATTTGCATGCATGTGTAATTACACACTGTGTGTGTGTATCTAAATGTGTGTTTATGGAGGAGGCTGGAGCTGAGCCTGGTCTGACAGAGGAGTGCTGGGAGGCAGCGAACTAATCACGGCAACAGCCTGGCTCTCGTAAGGAGGGCGAAACACAGAGAAGGTCACCAACTATTTTCACTGCCAAAATATGGGTCAGATTGGATCTGGGTGAGTTGCTGAAAGATAACTTGTGTATAATGCAAATATAATTAATTCTTCTCTGAGACTTTTAGAGGGTAGAGAGCCCCGATCCAGTCAAGGCCCAACAGGGACAGACCAGGAGAAATACTAAACTTTGTGATCTTACAGAGTCAGAGAGAGAGAGAGAGAGAGAGAGAGAGCACATCCACTGTTTCTAACACCCTCTGTAAAGGAACTTTAAAAATGAATAGACCTCAGAGTGCAGCCTGGATGGCATGCACCTTGTGGAGAAGACTTTTAAATCTCTCTCTCTCTCTCTCAGTTTGCTCACCAAACACACAGATGCCCACACACACTTGCACGGTGCATGTGGAGGTATAGAGAATATGGAGTTTTATATCACAACAGAACAAAGATTAATTTCAAAGTCAGCTTGCCTCTGTGTTGAAATGATGCAAACCCACTGGTTTTCACAGAAATGTGTCAAACTGAGCCGTCTTTGAGTCAAAGCTCTCTCTGTCTTTATTCTATCTTTATTCCTCTCTCCTCTCTCATTCTCTGGCATGTAACCAACCTCTCTGAAAATAACATTGCTTTGCTCAAGAGAGGCCACACATGGGAGAAACAGCCTACGCCTGCTGCTCTCTCCTGCAGGATAAAAAAATATATAAAATAAAAAAATAAAAAATAAAACTGCCCAACAGCTCCAACACCACTTTGAAATCTCTATCACAGGCAGTCCATCTTTTGCTTCCTCCTATCCCCGCTCTCTGTGTCACCCCGGACCTTTTTTACCATACATTTGGATGCAAAAAGTACAGAGAAAGGAAAAAGCACTCAAATGCTCAGCATGTGCATCTATGTGCTCTCAAAAACATCGAGTAGAAACACACACACACCTTGATGCACAGACACAAATGCATACATGCATGAACATAGGCACACACACTGAACACGACATGCACATACAAATGTAAGCGCACCTAGCGAAGCTGTGGGAGTTCAAAGAAGGGACTATGTTTTCCAAGAGAGCTGATGCAAAGTGAACCAGTAAATTCCCAGCAGCAGTGCTCCAGCAGGTCTACTGTAACATCGC
This sequence comes from Paralichthys olivaceus, assembly GCF_024713975.1. Taxonomy (NCBI): domain Eukaryota; kingdom Metazoa; phylum Chordata; class Actinopteri; order Pleuronectiformes; family Paralichthyidae; genus Paralichthys; species Paralichthys olivaceus. The sequence continues at coordinate 16,423,170 of NC_091099.1, read as the reverse complement.
ACCTGAGAGGCTCGACCTGTGCTGTTGGGTTGTATGGCCAACACTAATGCACTTGTTCAGAGTCTGTTGTGGCTCTGCCTTAAATTAATAATGGAATATGTTGTATTCTGTTTGAATTCTTTGAAGGTGGCTTTGCTTTTGTGCTTCTCAAGAGGCTTTTGCACATGGAAAAAAGCTGCATGACTTTTCATGCATAATTGCCCAAGCGTTCCTCTGGACTCTGAGAGACACCCAAATGTTTAGCCACCTGTTAGCAGCCACCAGGCGCTGTGATATGGGAGTGGGAGAGGCAGCACTGAGGCCCGGGCCAGAGGGCGCGAGAGGGGGGCAGGAGCCTTGTGCCAGCAAAGCATGGAGATTTACAGCGAGTCCAGTCAGCTGATCTGGAGTCTGATCTAATACTGTGCCGCAGAGAACACAAATCACCTCCCATACATAACCCTGCCCCTGACAACTCATTTCATCTTCTGCACTAATGAATTCATCATCAGGAGGGATCTGCCTCTTGCTGCCTGAGCCCTGAGCAGAAAAGGAGTAATGGCTTAGATAAGTCATCATCATTATTATCAACATCAACAACCACCACCACAGCCAGCACCACCTTTTCCCCACTCTGCTAATAGTTCAGGAGCAACAGCTTAGAACTGTGCAGTGTCCTTGACAGTTTTGCAACAGGGAAACTTTGGCAGTGTTCAAGGTTACTGTGAGGATGGATGTCAGAGGGAATGTGTCGCAGATGCGCATCCCGAGTGTGAGAATCAGCATGAGTATGCATATGTCAATGGAATTTGAATACGTTGTGGTATGAGTGGATAAGTCAGGGTGTGTGAGAGCTCTTATGGTAGCAAGCAAGTGTGCATGTATGTGTGTATGCATGCGTTTGTATGAGGGAGTCTAAGCGGCGCAGTCAGGGAGCTGTCAGCTGAGAGCCAGGGAGCAGGCTGATCACAGGGATGCAGGGTGTTTGAAGTCTCCCAGGGACTGACAGCTTCTCTCCCCATGGGAACCTCTTCCCTTGCCCCTCTCCTCCCTGCAACACCCTTTCTTTATATCATTCCACTTCATGCTCCATCTCTCCCCCTGCACAGTATCTCTTTCTAAATATTTCTTCATCCCATTGATGGAGGGGGGGGTATGCGGAGGCACACTTGTGCTCTCCCGGGACTGTTTGAGAAAATGCAGAGGTTCCAAAACAAGGCTTTGTTCAGGAGGAGGTAGCGTGTCTCTGTAAATACTGACATGATGAGCTGCCATCTCTCATACGCTGACATTCTGGCTGACATTCAATCTGGCTTCGTGGCAAGAGGGTGCAGACAGCCGACCTTTAGCCTTGAAATGGATGAATGTATGGATATCTCTATTTGAATGTATAATTGACCATAATAGAAAAGAAAGACCAATTATTATTGTGTATTATTTTTTCATTTCGCCACGAGTGCTGGTAAACGTGTGGGTGGCATGATTATACTTCTAGCTGCATACCCTCTCTGGCCCCTCCTCCACAGGTCAAGGTGCAGCAGGATTTCATCTCTGATCGGGGCCGTGTGTTAGCATGAGCCCATCCGTCATGGGGAAGGAGTGTCGGCTGGATGTCCCTGTCGCTAAGCTGTCCGTTTTGTCAGACAGCCAGATCCATCATATTAAGACGGGGACTGATCCTCGCCAGCAGAAGCCAACCGCCCGGCAAATACATACAAATATGCAAATTAACAACAATATAAACATCGCCGGGCAAACGAGCCATCCATCAATGACCACTTTCAGCAGCTCAGCAATGGCACGGCAACACCAATCAGCCACTCCGTCAGAGGAAGTGATGGAACGCCACTCTCTCATCTTCTTTCTCTCCTTCCCTCTCCTTATATCATTCACATGCTGCCTCCCTTTCATTAGTCCCCATTTGCCATTTTTCATGCAAAGTTTCAACAAATTTCTTGTCTCCCTCTCCACTCGCACTCATCCCCTTAATCTCAACCACTTTGTCAGCCCCATGTTGGCATTTATACCAATCCATTTTCCTCGCTTGTCTGTTTTAAAGCTCTCTATTTCTTTCAAGTGCTTTTTGTTCACCGTCATAATTACAACTTAGCTAAAGACATTCAGAATTAATACATTTCCTGTCTTTGTGTTTGAATGAATAATGACAGGAAGAGAAACATTTTTCCATTAGCGTACCAACACAAATCAGACCACATGCAACATCTTTCTTTCTCTCCTGGCTCTGGCCTGTGGGGTCCAATACATCACCTCATCATTGCTGCAAGTGTTAACAGTTCTTTGATCTACCCGAAACAAATAAATCAAGATAACGATAATATATGCAAGACATCTTTTTCATCAGAAAATCTTTGCAGAGGTCAGTTTGAACGTGGTGTGAGTTTTATTCAGAAAGCCAACGGGCTGGAACGGAAAGAAAAGAGCTCTTGGAATAAAAGTCAAAGGAGGGAAAAACTCGAAGCATTTGGAATTCTCCAGCAGCTGAGTCAGTCCACACTCTTGTTGCATTTCTGGCAGTGTGTATACACATCCTCTGCACACAACTAACACATACACTGACAAACCAAGAGTTTATAAGTTTCACTGTAAAACACGCTGCAAAGGTCTCTAATGACTAATTTGGTTGTCAAACTGTACTACTTAAAAGAACAAAGTGAATCACTTTGCACACTCTACTTTGTCCATTAACTCTATGTTGTGACGAGGCGAAGCCCAAATTGAAATGTTGATGCTTTTCTGCGAGTCCCTGGCACCTTGAAATACAATAATTGCTGCAGCTGTGCCTCAGCCAGACAAATTTATTGGGCAAACGGGCAAATTCTTGAAAACCACACTTAATTTTCACTCCTGCATTCTCCTTCCTTCATGTGGACGTGGTGCCCAAACATAACATTGTTTTTAGCTCCAGTTTGTCTGATTCTGCACAAGTCCTAAGTAATTACTGCGTAATAAAGGTTTGAGGTTAGCCACCCAGTGACTAGCGGGGGATCTCCTGCCTTCAGGCACAGGAGGAGTGAATCTTAGCCCAGGAGCCAAAACTACAGCATTCCTCAGACTACCCTTACTGCCGCAAAAATTGCCCCTTTGCTTTTCAGCTAATTCGACAATGAGTGGGTGTAGAGTTCTGACGACGTAGTAAATAAAAAAAGTGTCACATTTTTATTACAAATGTACTGTGAAGTCCATTGTTATTCTGAGGGAATGGAACGCAGTCATGGTGTTTGTGTATGAGTTCGTGTAAGTCTGACCAAAACAGGAAAAACTCAGTAGACAATGGAAAAAAGAGGACAAGTGATAGAGCATTTGTATTGAATGTGTGGTCATGTACATGAACTGGTTTTATGATTTTTCCCATAAAAAAGCAGTGAAGGGTGACACGGAAGGGCATGGGGAATTCTCTCATCAGAGGCTGGCATGCAGTCATCCTGTCTGCTTGCTACCACAGCTCTGACCACACCAACCGCCAGACACCCCGGCACAGTGTACAAACACTAACATCTGTCTCCACAACTCCCTGCCTTTATCTGTCCATCCTGTCTTCATTTCTCTCTGATTCAATCCATTCATACTCCCCCATGTCCATCTGTCTCTTACTTCTCCAACAACAACCCAGCAAAAACAAAATTTGCACTCAGTATACCTCATACCTTCACCAAGGCCGAACAGTCCGCTTGAATTCATCATAAATTCAATTTGTACACACTCATGTCCCAGGAGGGTTGGGTACCAAACTCAGTCAGGGTACCGACTGAATTATGTCAGTACTGCTGGGTGCTGTTTCGAGTTCAATCAATCTGTACCAAATTTCTGTACCTTTGAGCACATCTGGGTGAGAGAGTATGTATATGCGAGTGAGAGTGAAAGAGAGAGTGTAAGGTAGATAAAGAGAGAGAGAGAGCAAGACCATGTGACTCACCCAAGGAACATGATCAGGCCAAGCTCATTTCTGATCAGTGCACACAGTCAAAACAATGGCCGAGTCGAAAGTGATCTCAAGTGTGTTTACACTTTACTAAAACTAATGCAGAGAATGCTCAATGCGATATTAATAAAGCAAAATGCAAATCTGGCCGAGGCAACACCTCTAACCTGAGGAAACACCATGTCAAACATAAAATATATCTCAAACTGATGAGTGTACCGTGTTTAATAGCCTGAAAGCTAAGTCCCTGCTGAAGCTATCATTAGCAGCACTGCAGAAGTTGAACCTGCCATGGATGAAGAAACTTTATGTGAGGCATCAAAGACTTAACTGACATCTTCCGGTAATAATGAATTAGCTTGTTGGTTAAGTTGTTGTTGGAGAAAATGGGCTTTAAGACATTAAGCTAGCATTTTTACTGCTGTTAGTGTTAGGTAAACAGTACAGTGGAAACCTTTTATAGTGATCACTTCTCCGACTGGTGGAGGTTGAACATTGTTTTGGTTATACAGAGAAAGAACCAAATTCCAGGTACTGGTACCGGTACTGGTTCAAATGTGAATGGTACCCAACCCTATCAATATGCCTGATTTCTTTCAACAATATACATTAATTATTCCCTGGGAAGTTGGTGAAAATGTCAAACATTTTGCAATTTGAATTTCCTGGATGTGCCCATTTGCCTAAATCCCCATCAACATGTAATGGGTTCTGTGTTGGACCGTGTTCCATCTTTCCACCAAGTTGAAAAACAAACCAACCAACCAACAAACCCACTAACCAAAAGGGGCAAAAACATATCTTCCTTGGCACGGGTAATAAAACATCTACCAACTTAACGGTCTTGTGATCCAAAATAAAAAAATAAACATTTAGAAATCCTAATGTGCACAGTCATTTGGTGACACAGTGAGTTTTCATTCTTCCCATGCTGGAGTTGATGTAGGTTCCTGCCCTGATACATCTGTCAACCACATGTTCGCCTAGGCATCCGTCGCTCCAACAGCTGTACACAGCTGGAGAGAGTGCATGTGCTCTTGAGTGAGAGTGGCTTTGCTTTTTGAGTTCAAAGTGTGTGTGTGTGTATGTGTGTGCATGCGTGTTGCTAACCACATCTATCTGTGTCCCCTATATGCCTTCATTGTGGGGGATTTGGAGCCACACCGTATCTTAGAGACTACACTAAACACTCATAAAACTCCCTTGAGGAGTTGCATGACCCTTTCGTCCTCACAAATGCTTGAATATTTGTCACAATAACAATGAACATCAGGCTGCATCCCATTCCATTATTGCTCCAGTGCATTATCTTCAAAGTATTTTGCTCAAACACTGGGTCTCTTGAGCACAACGCTGTCAACGGGTTTGCATGAGCTCATTGATGAAGCTCTCCCCCTCTGGGAGCATCTCACTTCAGGCCTCACAGGGCTGAAGAGCCTTCAATCCCCTGATGTGACACCTTGTTAGAGAGCATGGTTTACAGACCAACCAGGCTGCTGCCACTCCATTTCTCAAAAACATCCCATCGACCTAAAAATGTGCAGATGAATTAAATAAAGGAGAAATAAAAACAGTAATTTAGACAGTGGGACTATGGTGGCAGTAACAAACCATGCTTCTGTTTCTTATTCAGTTAAACATTATTTGTGTGTTCTTGGGGCCACATACAGTAGAGAGATCTCTTCAGCTGAGGACAGACTGAGTAACTGTTCTGTGAAACCTGGACAGCATCTCTGCTTAGCTGGCTACACATACTGTAACGGAAGGCTTTGCACTCAGATGCCATGCAGAGACTCACAGTCCCACAGGCTGCTGCCTATCGGTCTGTGCAGCCCTTCCCTTAAAACTTTTCAAATTAATGAGAGTGAAGCAAAGGTGATGCAATCCTTGCTTGGACGCCTCCCCAGTAAACAGTGCTGCCAAGAGTGAAGAGCTGCCCTGGCTGGGGTGAAGTCAGCATCTTAGGAACAGTGGAGTTAGTCAGAATAAGTGAGCCCGCTGTGCAGCCGTTCTGGGCCAGTGGCCCTGTTCTCTGAGGACTTCTTTATGGCTGGTCCATCGCCCCTGGAGAACCCCCACCCCGTCACAAAGGGACTCCATCCGCCCACACTTCATCCAAGTTTAAAAATCTTAACTTTATCCTTGTTGCTTTTTTTTTTATCCTCTACTGTCTTAGAGAATGCACTTGTCAAAACAATTTTGAGACTAAATTAATTAATTGACAGTCCAAATGGATGCTGGTGCTGGAATGCTGATAATATAAAACACAATACAACAACAACAACTAGAATATTAATATGTTGTAAAAGATCTGGGTTTTTTACAAATGAACAAAATTGAATTACACGAACATTTCCAAAATTGTTTTTCAAAATATGTATTCATAAAGAACTTTTCATTATTGTAATGAGAAGAAAATATGTTTTTGGTCAATTAAATTTGTGTCCTATTCAACTGCACCACTCAACCCTGCTGACCCTTTGACTATTAATAAGTTGCTCATTGTTACTGGAAGTTTAGTTTTGTCTCTCTAAGGCCCTTACTTATATTCTCGGCTTTGCTCTCCAAAGTCTTCCCCTCATCTAACCTCCAGTTTTCTCTTTCTCTTCTTTCAAACATCAATGAAAACCCATCTGGCCAAACTCATGGTCACATCATCCCCGACTCCTCATCCATCATGGCCTGTCACAATGGGAGCGAGGAAGTGGTCTAATACTCATTCTGGGAACGGATGTGGATCACTGAGCTGGGCTGTGCTTGCTGTGATACACCATACTCCCAGCACTGAGATACGATTTAGAGGATCTGATGGTTTGTTTGTGCTATGAAGGCGAAGGCGCAGCAGAGCTTGTATTGGCACAAGGAGCATGGGTAAAGAAGCCAATTTTACTGTGTTATCATATGAAGACTTACCAAAGCCAAATGCGGCTGGAGCTGGGATGGGAGCGGACTGGACGGGTGTGGAGGTGTAGAGGCCAGTCACCAGCAGACCATCAAATGATACACTGGTAGAGATGGTTACTGAAGAGAGGGAGAAAGGAGAAATGTTAACATTAGAGTAGAATCTGAAATGATTGTCACATAACATCCAAATAAAACATCCATCTCTCATCTATACTGATTATCCTTTTAAAGGGTAATGGAGGGAGCTGGAGGCAGCCGACATAGGGCAAGAGTACACTTGGACAGCTCGCCAGCATATCACAGGGCTGACATTTAGAGACAAAACATCATTCTCATTCCTATGGTCAATTTAGAGTCTCAAATTAACCCAACCTCATTCTGCATGTCTTTGGTGCCCAGAGAAAACCCACACAAACACAAGGGGAACATGCAACTCCACTCACCGGTATTCGTACCGGGAACCTTCTTGCTGTGTGGCCACAGCGCTAAATGTAATATATCAACTGCTAATGTTTTAGCAACCATACTGGTTACTTATAACTCATAAGGGGGATATAAACTAATTTTGTACTGAATAGTTGTCAGAGATCGCAAATACTTAGTTATCAATATGTGATATCCATGTGTGTGGACAGGAAGTCTGAAAATGTATACACAGACAACATATCCAGATCCCTAACATCCTGCCTGCTGTTAATAAGCACAGAGCTCAGGTGGTAACAGACAGAAATATAAAGTGACCATTAACTGGGAAGCCTATGACACCAAACACCCCGCAGGAGGGAGCAGAGGAAAGAGCACAGATGTGCAGGCAGGTGTTAAAGCAACAGCAACAATGCCTCACAGACACACACATACCAAATTAGAAAACCTGCTTAACAGGGGGCTCAAGTCACGTTTAAAGTAATTGAACCAACAAGAAAACAGTATGTTCACATCCCCTTAGTGTCTGTCTCACAGCAAACAGCACCAGAATGTGATCTAACTCATCCTGAACAAATTACAGAGCTTTAATCAAAGCCTGTCCTTATTGACAGTCATATTAAGGAGAGTGATGAGCTAATTGTCTGTAACCCTGATAGCTTCACTAAGCCTCAACGTGTCACAGGTCAACACAAACAAGCAGGAGAACAGAAAACTGCCGCTCTGTTATCCAACTGCACAGATCTATATCTTTAGTGTATTCAGCAGCAAGTTAACTATTGATCCGCCCAGTAAACAAAGACCCTGAGTGACGGGACCACAGAGCCGGATGCATCACTGGAGGAAAAAAGAGCTGAGGCACTGGACAGCTTCCAGCCAGACAGATCAGAGCACGGGGGAACATTCTGCGGCTCAGAGGAGAACGCGCTAAAAAAATATGCTTTTTAACATTGAGGTTAAAATCCTTTGCACTTGGGAAAGATGGAGGCATTGTTATTTTCTGACCTGGAATCCCTCTGTATTTTAAGGGGGGAAAACTGAACAGGGAAAAGCATGAGACACCCGCGGCGCTGGTGAGTTTTTAGTAACAACAGCTACATGTCAGTTTGGGTTTGGGGCGTTCATTCCTCTGGGCTTGGTGTGTTTCGATGTTGGAATCTGGGCAGAGCAGACTCCTGTGTGGCCCAGTCTCTGCTCTGTCTCTGTCTGTCTGGGTGACTACATTAACACACTCACACAAGGCGCCCAGCTTTTGTGTGTGTGTGTATTGTTTGTGTGTATTGGATGTGCTACACCCTGTCTTAAAAGCAGAGTTCAGCCCAGCTCGCCTCCATATCAAAGCCACAATAATTCATCCCACAACTGTTTTTATTATATCCAGACGTTTCCTCCTCTCGTCTACTTTCACAGATAAATGGGGAACTGACGTGTAGCTGATGCTCTAATACCATATTTCAGATGCTCCATTACAGTTTAAATAAATACACAGAGAGCAACCAACATTAGTTAAAGCCTCATTCATTGACAATGAAGAATTCAATTTACTACTATACTATTTATGGATGAAAAGAAAGCTGTTTGCAACTTGGCCCATTCAAAATATTCTGCAATTGAAATATATACTAATGACATATATATATATATATATATATATATATATATATTAATTCGAGAATTAAATACAACATTTCATATGTGTGCAGATATTTCTCTTTTGTATGAATGGCTCTTAAAAAAAATGCTGCGAGCAACAAGTAACTGCCCTGTGTTCCCCTTTCTTATCAACTGTAAGTACTGCCAAATTCTATCGATGCGTGTGGTGTGCACAAGAAGCTGTATTATGGGAAAGATATATTTTGCTTGGCAACAGAAGTATTATCATATTCAATCCATGTTGCGCAGAGCACCTCTTGCACCGCAATACCCACAGAAAGCAGGGGAAAGAAAAAAATGCTTCTCTTTCAAACAAGCAATTATCATGTTCATATTGTGAATATATGTGCTTGTCTTTTGTGCTATTTTCGTTTAGCAGAATACATTATCTACTCAAGCAGTCCAATCCAGAGTGTGGTGAGACATGCTATCAGTGTTTACATTATGTTGTATTGATCCAAGGCCATGGCATGATGCAGTATTTAATGGAGTAATGGACTGGGCTTAATGCACTACGTCGGACCAGGCTTCGACATCCTCAGTACACACAAAACGTTCATTTCTGCATTTCCCCTGACCTGCATCACCAAGGTTACACAGACTCCATTACGCCCCATAGACACTTGCCAGTGGGCTACACACACAAAAGATTTTTTTGCTGCTTTCACCATGCTGTTTCTCTCTTCATCCATCGCTTACACCTTTCTTGGAGTCTTTCTCGCTCAGCTTCACTCCTATTTTAGAAATCATGGTTTTAAAGAAATGCTCTCTCCTCCACTTTCCCTATCCACTCCCTTCTCATGCGTTTTCTGCTCCCTCGCAGCAATGTACCTGAACTCTGTTTGATGTGGAGGTCGAGGGGAGAAAGAGTGGAGAGGAAGCAAAGCTGGGGGCACAAGGTTACAATGTTAGAAAAAAAAAACAAGAATGGGGGCGAAGAAGGATAGAGATAGGGAGTAGTCGAGTAGCCCATGGAGAGCTGCGCTACCTGATCAATACAAATGAATGGTTTGAATTATTTAGACATGCCTCTAACACCCCTCTCTCACTCGCCTGTGGAACGCATCAGATGGATGAACCAATCAGATGAGATCAGATGAGATGAGATCCAATCACCTGTGGGGGTACTTCACACACACACACACACACACACACACACACACACACACACACACACACTCTTTAAAACACACATACACACACACGCAGATCTGAAGGAGGAGGCTGGCAGCCTTTGATGGTAGCCCTTAACATTCTAGTCTATACCTCATTTCTGAAAACCGTTCACTTGGCCGAGGGGGATAAGGCAGGAATGGGGGTGAACTTTTATCACCAACACTCTCATCCAACACAAATAATGTGTTTACATATGTGCACTTTTGTGTGATTTGTAAAATTGTGTAGACAAACCTGGTGTTCGACTTATACAATTGATGAAAACATCTGGACTGAATTTTTGGTTTTTCTTGTTGCAACACAGCAAAGAGATATGGCTTCAATATGGAACACGTAAGATGAAATGCGATTGTTAGATAAAGCGACATAAAATTCATTACAGGCTTTTTTATAACAAATAAATTACAATCTCAATGTATCTTATTCTGGATATGATGCAGTATGTCTGGTTTCTAAATTAACTAACTAAATTAACTAACACAAATAAATACTTTAATTCTGTGGCGATTATCATAGTATTTGTTTCATATATTTGATTGCCAGATTAGAGATAGAGGATGGGTTGGGTGGCGGCCGAGTAAGACCAATCAACTTTAGCCCTACATGAAAAAATGCAGACCCCTTCCCCATTCAGTTGAATGGAGCCCCTCCATTAGAATAGAGGGGTGCTAAAGTGAGTGTCTTGGGCCAAACAGTGAGGGGTCCAAAAACTATTTGAATCTGGTTCAAGTATTTCAACAACACAACATCATCTAGCAGGGCCAGTAGGATTACTTTGTAATGTTCACGCTGCAAAGTTGCTATTTGATAACTTTCCAGAGTTGTAAGGTTCTGTGTGTGAGAATTATAAACTGCTGTGGAGTATTTATTATGTTGTCTTATAAACCTTACAGCACATAAGTCTAATACTCAAACCGGACTTCCTGGAAGTGCACCTACACTTACAAAATACTCATTACACTGTATGAAGAGCGCTCATACCCACATACAACTGCTTATACTTTGTACTTGAAAACACCACAGAGCACATCCCTTGGCCCCAAGCCAGCATGTAATATTAATGATGCGATGTGGTATGCCTCATTACAGACACACATAACCGTGCTCCTACTCAACTATTGATGGGCCGGGGGCTTTCTTCACTTCTCTGGATCCACCAGGAGTAATGTTAAGGCACCACACACAACACAGTGCAACAAAATACAAATTCACAAACATAATGCAAAAGTCTCTCAGATCTTGATCACATGCACAATACAAGGACTAATCAAAAATGGAAAATGTGACAAACTATGCAAAACTCTGCAAAAATCATACAAAATATTTTCTAGTATTATTTATCTGCAGAACACTGTATTCCTTACTTTGTCTCAACATCAATTTTTTTACATTTGGGTATCTAATATTTTAGCTAGGATTTCACCTGACTTCTTCTGACTGCATTAAGGTATTACTTGAGCGCACAAATGCTGTAAAAGCCTTCTCAACACAGCACACAACAGGTACAGAAAGAATTCAAATTTTTATAAGATACTTGAGTACATTTTAAACTAGTCCCAAAGATGTGTGCTGTTGCCTTAAGAAATTAATGTACCTATGAGTAGACACTCAGTCAGTCAGTCCTTTATTTATAATTCCAGCAGTAAGGGTGCGACGGTGATTGATGGATGAATTTGGCCAATTCCTCAAGAATAAGGACCAAGCATATTGAACTGTGAAAAACAGACCAAAGTGCTGCTCATGTTGGAAATTCTAAACTAATGTGAATGGCTCACTGTGTGCCGCTCCAGTAATCATGTTAGGGACCTGAAAAACTGGGCCCAGTGGCATCCTAAAAGCAACAGTAATGTCTCCTTATGGTGTAGCGAAGCACAGTCGGCACTATGGTTGGCAAAGCTTGGTGGCATGAGCTCATTCTTAGAAAACAGCGTGTTGAGGGATTAAGGCGGGAACTGGACAGGAAGTCTGTATGCTCTAATAGAAGACCTGATTTACGGAGAAGCTTACTCTACTTGCATTGAAGTCCCTGTGTGGTTGGCATGGCTTGAACAGTTCCTTTCTGCTCTTTGTGTACAAACACACCCACCAGACTTCCCCACACCTACACTTTACTCACTCTCAGAAAAACATTAAGTACTTCAACCTGGAAAGGCATGATGTTCTATCAAGATTGGACTTGGTAGTACTAGGAAACCTAAGACAGAAAATATCAGTGTCTGCACTGTATCACATGAGTTACAACAAGCTACACAGTGGCTAAAATAATTTGTAGAATACAAGAAAAGAATGAATGAATTTCTGTTTTTTTTCTCCCAGTGAACCAGGAGGATGCCCCCTTTTGTTTCCAAATGGATGGAGGTTTTCTTGGCAACAATCTGGATAAAGATAACCAACCATCTGACCCATATCCCACTGGCAGACACACACATGCCCCAGAGAGGACCAGGAAATGAAGGCCAGACCAGGGGGAAGCTATAATTCCATCTGTTTCTGTGGTCATGCCAGTGCCGGGGTGCCACTTCATTCTGAGCTTCCTGAAATGGTTCAAACTGTCAGTCAGCCGCATGACGCCATAAAGGATCAGTAGCAGTTTCTACTGGTACGGGAAAGAAAAGATTGGTCCTTTAGACTGACAAGTCAGACAGAATCACTTAAGTATGGATGCTTCTCTACAGTTTCAGAAGATGTGTGGGAAGTGTGTTTCTGCACATGTGTCATGCGGTGTATCAGTCAGGTCTTAGAGGCATCATTCCATTGCGTAACCTTCTGGCACCATCCTGGCCTGCTGGCACTGCCATCTGCTGCTGTGAAACACTAGATCACAGACAACCTATCAGCCGCTGAGCTTCTACAGGTCTGCTTATCTACAACATCTCCACCATGATTTGCGAACTGGCAAAATTGATCGCTTAAGACAACTTTACAGGTCTTTAATAGCTACCAGAGATTATAACGTGCAGCCTATTATTGTTCTTGGTCCACTCTGCTTTGTTGAGGTTCTACTCTGAAGCCTTCCTGCCTGCCCAACTTGGCTTCACCCCTGCAACAGCCGTGGAGAAAAACAGGAGTGAAGAGGCAGTTCTATCACAAGCATCCTGTTCCTCACACATAATCTGCTTCACAATCACACTTCATTGTGCCGCTTTTATACGATAGTCTGTTTACATTTATATGGGCCTGTGTCACATGCTTGAACAGGAGCAAGCACAGGTGTATGAATTATTCTAACAGAAGCCTCAGTTTATGTATCCTTGAGTCTCCGGAGTATAACATTTGAACCTTTTTTTAAATCAGTACTCTAGGAACACTTTTTGCATATAATCTGCAAGTGATCTACAAATAATAATACTGTACATACAATATATTACATATACATATTACCTGAAATTTGTCTTGTGAGAAGGACACAACCTCTAAAGTGTATCAGGTCAATCAACAAGGCAAAATCTGTTATGACAGAACGTTTTTTCATAGTTTCTAATGGAACATTGCCTGTTTCAGAGGAAGCACATCACCTTGTGACAACTCAAAGGCTATTCTCTTAACCTGAGATTGGCTTTGATAGGAAATCATCTCTCTGGTCTTTCAACATTATTCATAGGCTCATTGAGCCTCAAACAGCATGCACATCCCAGCTAAGTACTGATCTCTGTTGTGAGACACTAAATGGGTTTTGATCAGCTACAGTTCTGTTATTTGGACTTTGTCTTGATCAGTTTTGAAGAAGATTTGATAGTATGAGAGGAGACAGGGTTAGAAAGCACTGCAGGTTTTAAGAACAAAGGACAGCTTGATACAAATATTCAGAGACCTATCGCAGCGAGCGAAGTTATCATGCTCAATTATTCATTGAACCCCACTTATAGGTGTTGTTTTACAGAACATACAACATTAAAGGAATATTATTTAACATAAGATACATAATTGGTGGTTACAGTAAAAAGGTAATATTGTAATAGGGTTCAGAAACGCCAGGATTCTTTCCCGCTGTCGCTTGGTGACTGCCAGGACTGGAGTGTGAGTTGTCCTTATGATCAACACCATGTGTTCATCCATGTGTGCAGACAAAGAAAAAGCTTTAGCCAACTAGCCCTGACAAGCAAAGCATCACTAATCAAAGCAGTAATGAACATGCTAATTCTTTATCAAAAGTTGAAGTGTTTAACAAGCAAAACATAAACCAGGTAATATAATATAATGAGTAGTACAGGTTACAGGAGAAAAGTTGCAACAGCCTTCCCGAGAGAAAATTCAAGGAATGTAAGAAAACACTAAAACACCAGAATGCCTCAAAAACTATTATCGGACCCAAACCACAGCTTCTTACGCAAGGAAACACACAACCCAATCTCACAAGCACACACTCTAACAGTACATGTATGGATAGATTTGTTTTGTGTCACTGGCCAGTTTTATGTGTAAAGAGAAAACTCATCACATGGTAACCTAATGCTACAGAAACATGAACACACTCAGGCATATATAGTCAACCAGTAAACCAGCTGTGACAGTAAATATTTTGTTCTGTTAAAAAACTCCCTTTCCATTGCACCTGCTCTAGAGGGTGCTGCCCTGACAGGAACCAGGAAGGAAGTAATGAGGTCCGAGCTGTCAGCCACAGCCACTATATAACCTCACTGCCTCAGGGACACCAGGCTACTTAGCCTATGTGACCTCCATGTCCTGTGCCACAGCTGGACTGTCCCCGACCTCCCAGAACTCCCATTAGCCCATCCCAAACTACTTCACAACGGAGTGAATCATGATCTGGATTTGTCAAAACAAGGCCTTGAGAATTCGTACAAGGAAGAGCAGCATCAAAAGAGTGTCGTCCTTTCTGTCCACTGCAACCTCCCTATCCAGAGATTTACATCCCTTTAACAACCATCATACCCACATAATTCTGAACAAAAAAAGAGCTGCTCTTTAACATGGCAAACAGAGATGATGGGTAATGTTCTGCACAATAACTGCAGGGAAGCCACTTTAGGAACACACCACTTAATTGGCCAATGTCAACACCAACTTAATCAGAGGGGTCTGCAGCGTAATGGCCAATATTGTCTCTGCAAAAATGTTTTAGAAAATGTTCCCATTGACTATCCAATATCTGATATGAAAGTGATCATCAAAGCCCCTCCGTCATTAAAACCTCTGTTCTATCCAGATCACATGCTATTAGTTCAATCAAAAGATAGAACTCTAAGCAATGCAAGATTCTGATTCGCTCTTTGAGCCATAAATACTATTCAGTCTTAATCACTGAATAATATCCCCTATACCAATCAAAAGAGCATAGACATTTAGCTGTCTTTAATCAATCCCGAGTGCACAAAAGTTTATGCATAATTCCTGCATAATGCTAAGTGGCTATTTTATGGAATTGAATAACCTGATAAACAATAATGTATGTGTCAAGTGGTCAAAACCACAGAGTAATCAATAGTCACTATAGAATTTGCAGGCGTACAGCGCAGGAGAAGCAATTTTAAATAAATTAAGTGTACTGGAGTGAAACTACAGAGGGAGTCTCGTCCTACGTCTCAGTCTGCGAGACAGGCTGTGGCTGGTAACACACAACATGTACCTCTCCTCACATTAAAGGAGATGAATGGACTAAACTTAATAAATGTCAGTGTCTTGGAGCTATTCAGTGTATGTTTTATTCAAATGACTTACAGTGCTTCTGTTGAATTATTTCCAAGAGATGAAATGGCATAAAAAAGTAAGTACTTCATTTTCTTGATGGACTTAAAAAACATATTTAAAAAGAAAAAGCCTTTTTTGCTGAATTACCATCTCTGTATTTCAAACATTGCATATTCCAGGCTCACTAAGGCTCATGACATGAAAGAGAATAAGTAAGTATGTTAGCACCAGGTGCACCTGCCCTCATCTTATCCATCCTCATGGGCTGACACATCAAACTACACATTTTATCAGAGTATCAACCTGGACTTTTGAACAACTTGAAATTCATGAACAGCAAAAGACACGGTGCTAGCTTTCTGCTGGACAGCAATAGTACAGAACAGTACATAGCACATACAATCTTCAACAAGGCTGAGTTTTATCATTATACAATTGGGCCTTCTAGGGGCGTCTTCATTCCAATGTAGAAGAAGACATTTTAACTTAAATGCCCTGTTAGAATAAAAATTCCAACTCTATAAGTGCATCAAACCCAGTGCTTCACATTGATTATCAAGATTGTTGCAGCTCACCATATTCTAATTTGCCCCACCACAGTTTGAAAATAAACCACAAATGTTTTAAAACATCTCATAATAACAAAAGAGATCTCTAACTAGGTTTTTGCAGTGCTATTTGCAGCAGGATGCCAAGTGCTGGCTCACGAAAACTCGCACTTTGGTCCATGACGTCTATTGCATGAACTTTCACTCTTGTGCACGTGCACCGCTGTTACCGCCATAGATTGAATTAATTCAGTGGGGAGTGCTGAAAACGTTTGAAGTATTTTACATCATAGCTACCAATTTATTTTACTGTCTGTGGGTGCTCTTATAGCTGAGTGTCTGACCTCCAGGTGCAAATGCAAGAAAACGTATAGCCACCACAAACCTAAACCCTAACCTGCAGGCCCAAACAACTACTTACTATTCAAATTATATCATCGGGAGCAACACATTGGTGCTAATGTTTGGATCAGGTGACTGACAGCAAAGGTCCCTCCAGTTGATCCAACCATGAAGTTTTATATCAAATCAATATAAATTTAGCCCGGCCTGTAAACTGGGACACCCAGGGTTGTTGGCATGTGTAGCAGGCAGATAGATTTTTCCTGATAAACAACAAAATTACCAACAAAGACACTTCCTAGCTCACAATGATTACAAATGTGAGTACTGTTCTGCTAGCTTTCCATGCAAGTAAGAAATGACTGGTAAAACAGCAAATCGACAAGACTACCAATACTTTTGTATACTTTTCAATACTTTTCTCTCTTTGCATTTTTGGTACATGATAGTGATAGACAACATGAGTCTGTAAACATTATTAAATCTGTACCTAGTTGAGAATGCTTACTGTCCTGAAACATCTGGACACGTCTCCCTTTTGCAAAACCTGCTCTGCTTGTTCACAGACCTCGTTGTATGCACATGTACTGTATATGTGCACGCAGGAGCACACATGCAGGCTCTAGCTACCCCCGTTATTCGAGGCTGACAGCAGCTCCAACCATGTTCCTCCATTCACAGATATAATAACTCTAACATGAATAATGAAACTGTCACTTTACACAGAGGTTCAATTTACATCCCCACTCCGCCAGCCCTTTTCAGCATCTCTTCTACTTTCCACTCTCATTCTCACTTACACAATATTTACATCACTGCGTTCCATGTTTCCTCTCTATAATTTAAGAGCTATAAACATGTCTACAACAATTTGGATACTAAAAACTGTGTTTTGCAGACGTCATTTTCAATCAGAGGAGTAGTGCATTAGATAATCAACAATGGGTCAACAGATCAACAACAGATCCAAATTTTTCATCATGTATTACAACAAATCAACTGATGTAACAGGAGTTTCATAAAGATTTGATCCTTAAAATACTTAACTGTACACAGATAGACAACAACTGTTGACCAGCTCATAAATGTGAATCAGTCCTCAGTTTGAAAGTTATCCTAGAGTCTGGCTAATTCTTTAGAGAAGTCAAATATGTCCTGGGAGCTGGAGAGGACTGCAGGATATTGTGCCTCAACATTTTGCTCTCCACTCCCCACGCTCTCTTGGCATGACAACTTGAGATTATGACCAACTAGGTGAAAAAGCACTGACATTAGTCAAAGCCTGACGTGCTTCCATAGCTTTTGGGTATGAATGTTTGTGTAGAAAGGGAGTTGCACATTGGTGTGGAGGGGGCTGCAGAGTACAGAGGGGAGAGATTGATTTCTAATTAACAAGCTGGTCGCAGTAATGAAAGACTAGATGGTCTCTACTGGTAGTGGATCAATGGGGAGCATTTCCCTTGACATCTAGTCTTAATCACACCAGCTCGGCTTGGTAAGAATGCACTCATTGGTGTAATTAATACTGCATCCAGCTCCACTCTCAAACCATCATTCTTCTGTCTTAACCTCCTCAGACCTTTGCTTTCACTATAGCTCGGATCATTAAGTGACTCCATCACTTCATATCCTCTTCTGTCATGATTTAATGTCTGCATTTAAACAAATGTGTTGAGACATGGACAAAGACATTGAACTGTTTATGTTCAGACAAAGTGATCTGTGCTAATCTAGCTGTATAGGTATAGGGCATGTTTGCATGCATAAGTACAGAATATGAAAAATGGTTGCAGTTTATAGGAGGGGATATGTTTTAAAGTAGTCCACCTAAAATTCAGACACACAGTTGCAGATATCAAGTTTACCTGTACACATTACTTATCTTAAAACCTGTGCCTTTGCTTGAAAAGTACGCAATAAACTAGATGGGCTCTTAGTAGAGAGCATACCTCTGCCAAGGCCCAATAGTCCCCTTATGAAACCACATTTAAATTAAATAGATCTGGATTTGTATTTGGGTCTGCACAGAAATTGCACACTCATAAACCCCCCTAAACATAACAATTTGTTTCATCAAGATCCAGAGAGAGATCTGGGAAATCAACGAAAATACCTAATTTTTCAACATAAAAGAAAGTCAAAGAAAATAATCCTGGATGGGCCCCTTGATCAAGATCCACACAAAATGTAATGGGATCTTCCCTGACTCATACACCACCCTTCTACCAACTTTTGTGGTAATCCATCAGGTTGATTTGTGTAATCCTGCTGTAACAGACGAAAACATAACCTCCCTGGCAAAGGTAATAAACGAGATTTCCATCTCCAGAGGGGGCTGTGGTCAGTGTTGAGGTGTCTCATTTCTGAGCACATTCTCTGCTTCACATTATTTTTATTTATTTTTGTTGCAATAGTTAAAGTGAGGACAGAGATTAATCTTTGAGAGAAGAACATTGTCGCTATCATTGGACACAGCCAGTGACTATGGTGTGAATTGAGGCAGGAAGGTGAAATCTCATGCTGTTGTCTGACAAAACTTGTCAAATCAAACACCTCCTCGGCTGAGGTGTAAAATACTCTGATCAAGTGGGTACTCCTTATAGTTTATTTAATATGTAGCTAAATTAGTTGATGCACCATTTCAAAAGGGACAATTATTTATACTTGCATTTCGTAAATCTTGTAATGTATGTATGTAATCTTTCTTGTCGTCTATTAGGAGAATCACTGTGAATGTTCTAACCCTGAGTCAGAGCTCACTGATGACACATGGACCTGTGGGGGCTAGAGGTATGAGGTTATATATGTGGGATTTCACAACAGAGCATCAGGGGCCCTGTAAACACCAACCCCCTCAACCATGCTGTCATTTTCGGCAGAAATATGTGTGAGCTTGTGTGTGCATGGACGTGTAATCTGCCTCTGCCAGCCTGCTGTGTCTCTGAACAGAGAGGGTCTGGTTGTTTGAAAGAAGCTGGGGCTGAATGGGGGGTTGGGCTGGAGCTAATCCGCCTGTGCCACGCGCTGTGTGCCCAGCACCCAGCCAGTTGCACCACGCCGCCTCCTCTGTAGTGGGTCCACTGGAGCGCTACAAGGCCCTCTGAATGCTATCAGCACAGACGACACACTGGGCCCCGAGCAGGGATTACAGCTCTCTCAATGAAGCCGCCAGTAGGAGGATCCAGAGCAAGAGGAGGAGAAGAAGGAGGAGGAGGTACACAATCCTCCAACAGGAGCTCCATTCTCTAGAAGGAAGAGGCCATCGGCAAAGCTGACACGCCAATCAACAGCGGCTGGGAAACCACCCCATGAGAACAACACGTCCAGCAGGAAGGATGGGAAGCAGGGAAAAAAGATTTTAAAAGGATCCATCACTTTTCAAAATCCGGCTTAGAGCCACTTGGTACTCCTTAAGGACAATGAACACTGGCTCATTGTTATAAGGTTGATTTGGTTGGGAACATTAGCATGAGTTTGCATAGACATGTCACACGAAGAGCTGCTGATGGAGATTTCTGACAAGTTAAAAACAGTGATTCATGTGTACAACCTGCTTGTTAAGTAAAAGTAAAGAGGATGAGGCAAAGGAGAGGGGGGAGGCTATAATGTGGCAATACAAAATATTTAAACAGACTCTGGATGGGTGTGTCCCTTGTGTTTTCTGTTAGAAAACTAACACAGTGTGGTTGAGATTCATTCTCACCCTTAGGTCTTATAGAGTACGTCTGTGAGCTGGTGGTCTATTTCCCACAATGGTTTACCACACAGATTTATTCACGTTGCTCATCATACTTATTCTTCAGTAACAACAAGAACAAAACCAATAGTTTTGTGCTTTAGGTACAGAAAAAAATCAAAGAAAAAATGTCTTGTGCTCTGAGTTCAATCTTTTAGAGCCCGTCCTATCTAAAACTTTACCCTCCAGACACCTGAAAAGGCACACATGGTAAACACAGCAAGTAAGTACATACTAGAACAAATGAGAGTCTAGCATCTGCCCCCCCCCCGCTTATATTATTAACAGTGAGGCACTCCAATTCAGGCAAACCCCCAACAGGCAAGCACGCACTCCAATATCCTGAAAATACTTATGCTCACTCGTCTACCCACTCATGAAAGTTACCAAAAACACTGCTCACATTTGCCTGTTAAGAGCATTCTTGTTTTGGCTAGAAAATGAACCCCTTGAGGAAATTGAAAATAAAAAATGTAAAAGCTCTTTGCCACATGCCCAGATCCGGCTGGCACAGGCACACACTTCTGCCTGGCATGGGTCCACTCACTGCCTTCAATTTGAGCTTTTCCTACCACACCTGGTCCCATGCTGCCATCAGTGTGGCACCAGCCTGGCAAAAGCTGACAATGTCACCGTTATCTGAGGTGATTTGCTGTGCTCTGATGCAGTGAATCGATTTACTGTAAATGTAGCATATGCGTGGCATCCGGCCCTTCTCAACTATCATGTCTTCAAATCCTCCGGAGCTGCTGGAACTCTCAGATTCTTTGAGGAAATAACAAAAGAAGCCACAACAAATATGTCTGTCACTACCCATTTGTTATACCATCATTACAGTGTCATAGTATGCACTAATAGCAAATGCATGTTCCTGTGAACTTGACAGAGCCATTTAACATCTGAAAGGAGGAAAATACCAACCCATGTTCACGTTATCATGTCAAATCCTGGTGTAACATTGACGCAAATGATCGTAATAGCCTGCTGATCAGGACATTTGTGTTTAGCCAGTGGAACATCTGACCTGTCTCTATGTCATGATGGATCACCCACTAAGAGCTGAGTGCTGCGTGCATGGCCAAGCGTGCATGTGTGACAAAAGGAGGATTCCCGATGAATATCCATTCTCATTTTTCGCCCATCTGCTCCCTTGTATAAAGGAAACTGGCATATCTCAGTGAATACAATGCTCTTTAAATGGTTCATCATTCAACGTCCACAAAGACAGAACATCCAAACACACCCAGCAAGCCCTTGCAAACAGTAATACACTTGACACACTTCCCTCTACTCAGTGAAGTGACCTATTCAGACAAAGCAGCAGGAGGCAGAGAGGCTGAAGAGCTGGGAAGCTAATGAATGCATGGATTTGGACCATTTGAAAGTGCGAGTGCTGTCCGCATGTTGCTTTTCCCTGGCTCACAAGAGAGCCCTATTAAACCATTAGCCCCTATCCCCTCTACTCTTTCCTCACTCGTACTTTAGTGTCCCTGCTCCCCTAAACGGGATGTCTGCATAAAAACTAGGCCAGTCTTTTGATGGTTCACTGACCAATGCTTGCTGCACCGTAAGAAATACTCAGAGTTTTCCGGCTTTTTTAAAGTAAATGTAAGTTGAACAGAGACGTAA
Organism: Paralichthys olivaceus; assembly: GCF_024713975.1. NCBI lineage: Eukaryota > Metazoa > Chordata > Actinopteri > Pleuronectiformes > Paralichthyidae > Paralichthys > Paralichthys olivaceus. The sequence continues at coordinate 16,401,191 of NC_091099.1, read as the reverse complement.
GGAGCACTTGGCTGTAGGACAGGACGAGTAGAGACACCAGCCAAATCTAATCACTCTACAAGAACAGAGCTCAAAGCATGGCAGCACTGACAAGAAGTGGTCAGAGGTCAGAAAGCAGACCTTTAGTAGTCCCCTCAGAGGTTAAGTGGTGCAGAAGGTGATGATGACATCCAACGGGCTGCATAAGTCCCACAGCAGATTGATGCCATCTTGGCATTTAAATTCAGGACAATGACAGATGCGGGGACCTTTTGTAAAGACTTAGGGATGCGCCCTGTGTTTTCATGATGTCTCGCTGTGGCTTCACTGACATGACCTGGTGTATGGAAAGATAACATCTGCTTTTCTACAGCCTTGCTGGGGCCTGGAGTCTATGACCTTCACTTCAACATAACTGACTTGTTGTTTTATAGGCATCAGTCAATAGCAAACTCAGTGAAAAACTCCCAGAACCACGAAAAGTAATCAATTTTAAAGATAGATAAAGGGCTTTTCCCGCTGTGAAGCGCATTGAGTCGTTTCTGGTGGCTGGCAGAAGAGCTGCTGTAGCAACTCGCAATGTCTAATCTGATAGGTTATCATGGGAAGAGCTGATGGCATTTTGTGGGGATGAATTTATCTCTGAGTTCCCATTAAAAAATTCATTTAGTGGCAATGTCCAAATCTCCTTGAACTGTATATTGACTCATTTGTCTTCAATAATTTGCACATAAAAAGGTCCCTGGAACAGGGACTGCAGTAGAGACCATTGACAGATAACCAATGGTCATTACAGCCTTTACTGTCAAACTGTTCTCTAAGCAGCCTCTGTCACTCTCTCTTGCACCTCTGTTTCGCCTCCTGTTTTCTATTGTGGACACACTGCTGAATCCTATTGAATATATGTTGGTTTTCAATTGTGTGTGGGTACAATGAATATGGTGAGAGGGAGAGCTACGCTACCAATTTGAACCTTCCTGCCTCAGCAGGGACTTGTATAAATGGCTCATTCAGTGCTTTAACCTGAGATGTATACAAACTATATCTGCAAATACAAATACAGTCAATACAAGCACATTTCTTTTTAAAATAACAGACTAATTGACACCAGACAAAACAACGTGTTCTATCCAAACATGTGCTCTGCTTGAAAACCACCGGAATGATAAACAGAACTGTAGCTTTCATCGAAAGTGCGCAAGCATCATTACAAAGTGGGATGAAATCGACAGAAATAAATTATATAAATTCCATGACACACAAAGACACTCAATCAATCTCACTGGCCCCATTTCTGCTCATGCACCTCAATTTCAAGCTATTCTCCAATGACTCGCAGAGGACACAGCACTGCTGTTCCATTCCCCAACCAATCTTTTCCATTGTGCTTTCTAATCTGACTGTATAACTGGGTAGAATGATGTCCCCCTATACTCTCATCTGAATCCAAGGTGCTTCACTGGAAAGACCGTGTTTTCTGATTCTAAAAAAAGCCTGTTTGCCTCTTCCTGTTCCCCCTCTGCTGTGTCACCATCCCTTCTTGAACATTGTTCATCTGTGAAAATCAACGATGTTTTCAAAGCAGGAGAGCAAGAAACAACAGGAATGATAAACAACACTCTTTGATTTACTGTTAAGAAACAGGGCTCCGGAGTTTTTTTATTCTGGTGTTGCTTCCTACAAACATGTGGTTGCTGTATGGTGAACATATCATATTCTTACAACAGTGTTAAAAGAGGTCTGATCAAAAAAATAAAGAAATAAAGTGCTGTTTCCTGAGTTTAACAAAAGTAGTTCAAATGAGTCATATGGTTATTTAGAGGACAGACCTCAAATTCCAGAGTGACCTTGCTTCTTTTTTCTCCTCTTTCTGTCCTCTGAAAGATAAGGCTGTATGTGGGCAGTGTGTCGGTCACTTGTTTCCATTTGTCTGGAACAAGGATTGACCCTAGAGTCTCCAGAAACCTTTTCACTTCTCCTCCTTCTGTTTCCCTGCAGTTCAGACTCATCTCCACAACATTTCTGTTTCCATAAGGTCTACTATGACCCTGCCAATACACCCACCCTCTCAAACATTTTAAACAGAGTAACACAACCTCTCTTGGTCATTTCATTCTGATAACTAAACACAGTGATCACATCCATAACCAACACACAGGGCAGATACGCTGCCCACACATGGTCATATCACTTAAAAGCAACAGAGAAGTAAGAGGCAGTGAGGTCAGGTCAAAAACCCAATTACTGTGGGACAAACCGGCCTCACAGTATCTTCCCCGTGCTCGGCAACCAATTCTAAGGTGGTTCTTCGAGACACCTATGTCCTCTCTCTTTTATAAGGGGTCATCTGTCTCTCTTATTTTTCTAACTTTCCCTTCCTCCACAAACAACCTCTCTCCTTCGCGCTCTTTCTTCCGTTTTCTTTTCAGCCCTTCGACCACACGGCCAGCATCTCTAATGTCTTCCGCCCACCATTTCCACACGCAGCTCTTTCAGTGGTTTGATCACACATTGCTTTTAGTAGATTAAACCAAATGTAATCCAAAACTAAAGCCCTGGGAACACATAAAAAACAATGGGGGAAAAAAAACAATTGACCAAATAAATGAAGCATGCGGAATGAGAAAAGTTCATTCACTGAAATGAATGAAAAATGTTGCAATACTCCCTTTGCCCTTTTCTTTATATCATCACCAGATGTACGGTTTTTCCTCTTTCTATCTTTGTCTCTTATTGTTTTCAAAGTAGGCGACTACATGAAACATCCAAGTCTGTACATATGCAGCCCACAAACCACTCAATTTCTGTCACAATGAGCGAGGCAGTGCCCGTGGTACGGACATGTTTACATGGATGTAACAATTAAAGTTTGAGGGGATGAGAGCGAGGTGGAGGAGATGCAGGAACTGGGATTACTCCTGCTTGCACAACTACGCATAAACAGCCCGCCACGTTTCACTCGCTCACTTGCCATTCATCCTTACATCCCCAAGCAAACTCTGTCAAAACCCTACAAATTTAACAATGAGCTGCTATCATCATGTGCCAAAACAGCGGAAGGAGAAAAAAAGTGAGCAGCTTGGAACATTGTCTTTTTTTTTTTTTTCGTGCAAGCCCCGCTGCTGGTATCTTATCAGCTCAATCCTCTCATCGTCATTTAAATCTCCCCCTACTCCATCCGATCCCATCCGTGGCCCTATTTAAATCTCTCCCTCCTCCCAGTCCACCACATTTCTAATGCTAATTATTTAAACCTCTCCCTACGCTCTATCCCTCCCATCCACCAGTTAGTTATTCAAATCTCTCTTCACCCGCTCTCCCTACAAGCCCCGGCCCCAGTTAAAAGGTGCTTGGCTGAAGGGTTGATCCGGGCTGTTGTTTTCAGACAGAGGATAATACTGCTTCTTCCAGACTCCTCTCTTCTCCTGCTCTGTTATCCTGGCCTCCTCATATCATTTTTCTCTATATATACAATTACAGTGCAGCACATATCCTTTTTGCCAGGGGTTTATTTGCCATGATGACTGGAGGCAGTTAACAGAAAACACCAAAGATGGGATTAAGAAGATACAGGCAATGTGCACAAATTGTGTGTATTTAGCAAGCTAGATAAAAAAAGTAGTATACTTAAAATGTGTATACATCCAACTGTTTGAGAACAGGACAGCTGCATGGGAATGTGACCTTAGTTGCACTGTTTTGGCCTGAGTGGGTCACTGTCCCCAGTGTTAAGTGGCAAGAGAGTGACTGAGCAATGTGACAGTTTGGGAGGTCAGAGGAGATATTTTTTCCTAGACCAGGTGCCAGCGCATCAGTGTGGGAAAGGAGGCAATTATCTAAGTCTCCTCTTTTTTAATTTTTAATCATCAGTCACAGAATCTCTTTATGTTGCGCTCGGTTTGTCCGTTCGCACTCGCAGTTTTCGCACTCTCACTCCCATTCAGTTGGAGGGATCTCGCTCTTAGTCTTGTGGAGAATCCACCTACACATGGAGCACCAGGATCACAGCTCACCACCAGAGCTGCTCGCAGCACTGAATAGGAGTCCCACTCAGCATCACTACACTGATTACAGTTACATAAATACTGGTTTTCAACAGCCGCCCCACACAAACTGCACAGTCCCACCACAGCACATGTGTGAACGAAAACAGGAGAAAATGCAGTGCATGTGTAATTCTTGATTTGATTGTTTGATATATTTAATGTAATCCATCTTATGCATAATAATACATTCAGCACAAAAAATTGTGAATTCATCAAGGAAAGTGAATTTCTTTCATAAAAGGAAAGTTATCTAAAAATGACAAGTTGTATTTTTACATCCAGTCAAATTTACAATTACATCAATTAAAAACATGATATTAATAACTAATAAATGAATTGCGAAAAACAATAAATCCCATTCTTCTAGCATGCAGCAAAAAAACAAGTGGAAGTAGGTGGTGTGCTCACCTTGGTAGTCTTGTCCAGGGGTGTAGGCAGTGGGGTTGCCCGTAATTTGGAGGGTGAGCAGCACCTCTCCCCCACCTTCTGCCACCCCGGCTCCCTCCAGCTCCCCATGGTGGGTGCACAGGAAGAAGAACGGGTTGAAACGTGGGTAGAAGCTCGCTGGGGGTGCCCCGAAATCCATGCTGCTGCTCCCCAAGACTAGGGCCAGCAGGGCACAGCCTAAGGCACCCCCGAGAGAGGCCCGCACCGTGGCCATCTGCCCTCACCAAGCGAGGGGCTGGGGAGGTGGAGGTGGGTGAGGAGAGTGATGAGTGGGAGCAAGGACGGCACAGGTAGAGTTCCCAAAGGACAGCTCTTGGAGTCCAGAGATGAGTCAAAAGTCCAAAAGTGTGTGCGTGCGTGAGAGTGTGTGTGAAATTTAAGGGTGTGTGGGCTTGTCTATGAGGAAAACTGTAAGATCTCTGTTGTTCTGCTTCCTCTCCCTGTCCTACCTTCACTCAAGGGGAGTTCAGAGCTTCGCCTGTGCTGTCCTGCTCCGGCGTTTAAATACCTCACCCCTCCCTCTGTTTCCGTCTCTCCTCCCACCCTCCCTCCTTCCCTCTCTCTGTCTGTCTTTCGCTCTAACACCAGCTCCACGCATGCTGTATGCGCTCTACGAGACGGCCTCCCCTCCTCTCTCTCATCCAGCTCTTCTCTCCTCCCTCCTCTCTCTCTGCCAGTCTATCACTCTGCTTTTTTCCTAAATCTCTTCCTCCCCCTCTCACTTCTCTCCTTCTCTTTACCTCTCACTAAATGACTGTGTTACTCCACTGTGCACTCTTGTATCCCTCTCCTGAGACCTTGGCTGTCTTATCTCAATGCATCTATTAGTTTCTTCATCCCTAACCAGCCCTCTGACAGATCCTTTTTACTCTCCTCTCTCTCCTTTGTCTTTTTTTTGCCCATCCACCAGACTGTCTCCTCCTTTCCCACCCACTATCACACCTCCTCTCTCCCTCCCTGTTCCGATCTCTTCACCTCCCTCTCCTTCCCCTCCTTCTCTGCTGCTCTCTCCCTCAGTCCCCCTCCCCTCTTTCAATCTCCCTCTCCCTCTTTTTCCAAATCCAGACCTCTCAGTTTCTCCTCTTGTCTTCAGCGGCACTAAGATTTGTTTTTCTTCTTGTCTACTGTTGCTTTTTTTTCATGGGCTTTCCATCAGAATCTCCTTTTCCACAAGATTCTCCAACTTTTTCCCCCTGTCAGAGCACTGAGCGCTAGCTCTCCGCTCTAGATTAACCCACCACTGCACTGAACACACCAGCTATAATGCTCACCAAATGATAAATCGGTATTTCTCTAAGAATCTGTACACACTCCATGGTCTCACTATCTCCTTTATCATCCAGCAAAACATAAAAAACTCTCTTCATTTAGGTACTACCTCCATGTCTGTCTTTCCCTGCTCATCCAATTCTTCCTCTGTGAGTAGAGGATATACTTATTCTCCCTCGATAATTCCTTCTGCAGACCTTGTGGAAAAAAAATTAAGTTTCTGAGTGCACCAAAAACACACACTAAATACTACACAATATCTTCCATGGTACAAAGCTAAAAGAGAAAAGACACATTAAATAAATTATCGCAGTGAAGAGGAGAACTTATAGAACTTGTCGTTAAAGCCACTGAGCCTCTCTTCTGGTCTCTTCAGCAGCCTGCTGGGTCTGTGTGGTTAAGTGCCCATTACAGCCATAAACAGTCACAAGCCAGCAAGCGACACACACACTATCAGCTGCATCATGTTCGAGCAGCCTGTCTGACCCACAGCAGGAGCACACAGCCAGGCCAGCACAGCCAGATGCTTCCACAGAATAAACCCTGGTCTCTCTCTCTCTCTCACACACACACACACACACAGCGGCAACATGCACGAGTGCTCTTATGTATAAATAAACACATATAAAATGCATATATTGTATCTCTGCATATTTCTTGCATTGTCTTTACGTTTCATTTGAAGACATAAGAAGCATTTTCAAGATTTATATTTGGCTCAAGTGAAGTAGTTCACCTGCCAGGACAGCTGCTGTTCCCAGGCCAGCTTTAGTCAGCATGTTTATCCACACAGAGGTGCAGGCATCCAAGAGGGCGGGACAAAAAATATTGTGCAACTTTAAAGTTTCTGTCTTTGGAAGCCTCTGTGCTTTTTATTAACTTACAAACTGCTCACCTTCTTGCAATGAGATCACACCAGTCATTATATTATTGCACAAGTATACTCAGTAATCATTACCACATTATTACCAGATGAGACAGTTTAGATGATATTGTTTTCATTAATTTCATAGGCTACCTTTGGCAACAAATTCCAGACAAAGTACCTTTCAACTAGGGACAAAAGTTGTGTCCATTATTGAGGAAAAGGTTTAATTCTGAGTCATTGATTAAGATTAAGGGGATGGTTAGAGTAAGGGCTTTTTCACGTCTGATGATCTGATTCATTGTTTATTTTTGATCCAATAAGTTTTGGTTTCACATTGCAATTTAGGGAGCAGACAAAGGACTCCAGCAATCAATGCCATACTCGACATTGATTAGTTTGTAGATGGGTGTGCGTCTGATGTATAAACGTTGTCAATTTGGTGGGCTGCAGTCATTCTGTTTAAATTGAGAAATCATTGAACAGATTCATTATGTGAATTTCATTGTCACTATAATATTTTTATTATATTACAACCAGCATTATCAACTTCAGCTGCAGCGCATCAAAGGAACGTCCTTGTCAGCCAAAAATGATATAATTGGATGCAATTGTTCCCCAAAGTAAGATCTATCAAAAACAGTGTTTTCACACTGCAAACCAACCAAACCTGCTTCAGTTTGATATAGACCACCTCTTTTTTAAACACTGGATGCTCTGTTACCAGTCCTGATTTCACAAATGCTTGAAAACGGGTTTTTTGGACTTTGCCTCTTTCCTATATTTTTTGCTGTGCACTTTTGCTGAGCCAACAGGCACTTTTCACACTTGTTATTTTGGTTCAGACTAAACTGAAAATTCAGAAAGTCTGAAACAAAGAAGGTGACTTAAGTATCATGGAAATTAATTTAAGTCTATGTGAAGTGTCCAAAGGAGACTTATGACAATGGGTGTGAAAGTGTCCGTCTGTAACCATGATAGCACATGACTGTGTGCAAGTTGCACTCATATAGGTTTTTGTTGGCATTGAAATAAAGAAAAATCCCGTAGACTATTCTGCTACATTTGAAACAAAAATGCAGAACGACTGCTTAGTGCTCTCCTCATCATTTTTATAGTTTTCGCAATCCATTCCCCACAGAGATCAGATGTTATAGTTCTTAGTTTTTCTTTTCATGCCCTCATGGGCACCATGTACAGCAGCAGCTTTCTGTCAGAATCATACAGGGCTAAGTCCTCACAGTTGCTGAAAAGAGAAAGCGATTTTCCTCCTCATATGCTGCTTCTGCCACACACGGGTCAACACAACATCAGAGGGAAAATAAAGTGATGGGAAAAGCACAGCAGCAGTTTCACAAGAGACACATGTAGTGTTAGGTGTTTGTTTTAATACGCCAATTTAAGACATGTAAACAGCAGCACTGTGAGAACAGAAATTGAAAAAGAAAGTACAGTAAGAGACTGTGCTCCCACTTAAGTCAGAAACTTTTCAGAAACAGTGTGTCCTCCCCGGTTGTTCTACGAGGTCAGTTCGGTGGAACAGTCTGCCGAGATTGGAGAGTGAGGTCAGGGGTTATCTCAGTCCTCCTCTGTTGTTCCTCTCCACCAGTGCACAGCCACTTTCCAGCCCCTCATTGCCTTAATCAAACACTTTTAATTAATCTAACTGCATTAACTCACCGGTGAGACTTCCTAAAGAGCTTAAGTCCTTGTGTGCAGCTTTGATAGCATTCCTCCCTGTAAAAGTTGCCATACTGTAGTTACAGCATTGAGCCTTTGCTGACAAAAAATACCCCTTACTTGGAATCTGTGTTAAATATAGAGTAAAGTTGTTTTGGGGAAGAATTTAAATCACACTGCACAGAAAGATGTTTTGAGAATTAGCACCTTGTTACAAATGAGTTGATCTTCCATTCTAGATATTTTTCAAACACATTTTCAAAAGAAAATCATAATTTTTATGGTTTTGACATCCAAGCCAAAGTGAGGTACGACATTATATCACTAGCTTGGTCAAGCACAACTGTTGACATGTTTTCACCGATAAAAAACAATTGTGAATGGGGAGATTAAATCCAGTTGCAAGTAGGCATTTCAAGTTCACTGATGCATTCCAATCCTAGGTATGAAGGTATGTAGGTAGTATGCACTAGTTTCCAGATGGAAAATATGAAATATGAAATGTTCATTCCAGGGTGGTTCCATCATGTCCAGTTAGCACCAAATATTGAGGCTGTGTTGGATGTGTCGATGTTGATGTGGTTGTCTAGTGACTATTCCACTGACAATAACTTAGAGTTACTCAATACAGTACAATGCACCACAAATACTAAAAAATAATCATGTGATAATGATACGATATCATGTCTGAACTAATCGTTAAATAGATACAAGAGACTTTGAAATCTATGAAATAAAAGAAGGATGTGAGGCTAAGCACTCCACAATCTTTTCCTCCTGGTGACATGGTACTGCCCTCCACACAACACTGAATAGATGGGATATCCAAGAGAATCCAACAACCTTTCAACATTGTTCAGCTTTTAACATTGAAATGTAAATCTCCTCTATCACTGGTCCCTTTACCATACCACTGTGGAGCTCTTTACCTTTTAGGATAAGACATAGTTCCATTTCTGGCGGGCTGCTGGGGTCCACTATGGTCCTTACGACATGAGTGCCCCTAGTCAAACGACCACATGCAGGCCAAAATTTATAACAATATACCAACGAACTGGAATGCAACGATATATGGTATCAGGTATGCCTGGAAGGCCTCATTTTAGTAGGAATGGTACTGTATATGTCATTGTGACTGGAATGAGTACGGAATTCTCAGCGGACACGGAATGCGTATAAGTATGGTTGGCCATCACCAGAAGTATAGTGTACAGACGGTGTGTCAGTCAGAAGTTTGTTTGTGTTCCTTGTGTTACACTGAGCTGAGACCTTTTAACACTTAACACAGCTGTTAGTCCCGTGGCCCCAAGGCCGATTCTGAGAATAATAGTGTCACTTTGCAACTGTGTGGGGGCCCTTGAGGGATTTTTCCTTTAGAGACATTGGGAAAATGAAACTTGAATAGACTGTGTTCAGAAGATTGTCAGTGACTGTCACTGAGGTGGGCGAAGCTTCCTAGCTGAAGAGGAAGTCTTTCGGGCTAGGATGAGCCAGGGGTCATCTTAACCAGCGAACCTTTGGTTGGCATGAAAGAGTTTCTGCTAAAACATTGACAGGTCAGGTTTTACTGAGAAAAGTACATAAACAGGTCCTCTGGAACATTTCAGGAATCCCAATATTTTTCAATAACTTGTGCCCAGTGTAATGTTTACTTGTGACAAACCAACTGAGGCCAGCAAACTTTAAAATTAATCAAGTGCAGCCTCTTTATTTTGTTTGTACAAAAGCATGTTTATATACTGGATGACCACTATTTCCACAGTAGTTTCCATGGCAGGTACACTCACAACCCACGCAGCTCATTATATTTAATTAGCCCCACCTATTTAGGCAAAAGCTCTGTGTCAAAGTCTCTTGATTCATTTCACTGAAACCACTGCATTGACATAATGGGTTTGTTAATGTATAAAACCTCAGGTTTGTCAGGCAAGCTGATCCTGGCTCAGTTTTCTCCACAGTGCAGTTCACTGTCATCTTATAGGAGTTATATGAATATTTGCAAGCATGTTTTTCAGGATGAATAACTAGTTGCTCAGATATTTTTCTTTTATGCTGTGATAAATATAATTTATTCATTTAAATACAATTTATTTATTTATTTATATATCGGCGAATATCAGATATCAATATCCATTATACACACACAAAAATCCATACACAGCATGTACTCAAATATATTTGCCCAAAATTGAGGAACCTTGACACATGAGCAAGCACTAACACGAGTGTTTCTGTTGCACCGGAGGCTGAGTGAGGGTGCAGCAGCTAACATCTGTTTTACCTGTAGAGCTCTTTATTAAGAGCAACACACATCACAGCACCTGATGGCCTCTGTGTTTCCTTCATGCAGGTCCTGTCCTACATCCATTCCTATTACACCATGGCGATTCTGCAGCCCCTTCCCCTATGAGCGCACACATAGACACATTAACACACACTTAGACACACAACCACACACACAGTTTGCGACTGGGGGCTATCGTTCTCCATTATGAAAACTAGGTCGGGGAGGAGTGGGCGAGGGGAGTGGGGCAGTAATTATTTTTATCATTATTAATTTCCACCTCAAGGTTGCGCCAGGGCTTTTTTGTCCGCTTCAATCTTCATTTCAGACCCCCTGCATCCATACACACACACACACCACCAACATCATCACTACCACTGTCTTTGAAAAGGCTGCGTGCCAAACAAGGCAGAACAGAGGGCGGGGGCACAAAAGAGGAAAGAGCTTAAAGGGATGGAAAGAGTGTAACGGCAAGGGGAAGACGGGAAAGCAGAGGCAGAGGAGGCAGGAGGGGATGGATGTGTCGCCTCATCACTCACTGGACCCTAATTTACACTAACAGGTTGTTTATTCAATATGGCAAATGATAATAAAAGCATGGGTGTTGGAGGAGGGGAGAAGGCAAGAAAGGAGAAAGAGAGGCCCTGCGGGAGCACTTCAGCTGTGATGGTTTGCACACTCCAATTAGTCCCATGAAAAGCTCGTCCCCCCTGAAAGGAGTAAAAGGAGGGGTGCGGTACTCAATGTGTAAAAACCAGCCAGGATCACCCCAAAAACTCAAAGCGTTGTCACAGATGGAGGGCTGCAGTCACAGACATCAAGAGTCTCGCTGGGCAGCACACAAGAACACATGGTATTCAGGTCACAGCAGTGGCCACATGCAATGAAAACACTGACACAAAGACATCTGAGTGACTTGAGATAATAAATGACACAGACACAGTGTTGGTTTAGTGACTGACACTAAGCAGAGTTCTCTTTACAACTGTAAATATAAGATCCGACTGCACACACCACCACCGCTGAAGAAAAATCAAGATATATTATTATGAACAGGTTTGCTGACACAGAAGTCCATGTCTTGTGTTTTTCCATTGTGACCCAGCCAGTTTAAATCACTACACATAGGAGAGCTCTTTTTCCATGTGAACTGCTGCCAAAGAAAGAAAAAAACACAGTTCCATAAAAACACAGTTTTTCAATTCCTGAAACATTAAAATCTAATGAGTTTTTTTGTCTTACAGTAACTTGTTGAATTCCAGCAGTTGTCTGTAAACAGAAATATTCCCAACAATGAATTAAAGTCAGATAAAGTTATTCGGTATATACACAAATACCAATATTTACTACTTCTGCTCTGAGTGAATGTAAAAAGTTCAGAATTAGTTTAAAATGGGTTGAGGGGTGTGTAAAAGGTCTTGGATTGACTTAAACTGTTGTGTTTCCTCAATGTTGTGTAAATATGTATTTCCTCTACAAATATTTCCAGCTCAAATCATTTGATATCATTACCTTATGTGCTAGCCTACATTATCATGTTTTGGAGCTAATCACTCCTAGAGGGAGGTTCACTCTTACAAAGCAGGGACATGGTTAAGCTGAAATCTACCTGCTGCTGAGAGTGCTAAAATCTTTACGGATGTTTTAAAGGACCTCTCCCAGTGCAGTGGATGTCAGTCTAACTGTGACAGAGAGACAGTGATGGCGAGGCAAAGAGCCCTGTACACAGCTCTACAATTAAACAATGGCAGAAAAATTAAGAGTTATTTTGTGTCGTATATAAAAACGTTTCCACATCATAATGAAACTGTGGTTGGACAAATATATCATGTTCACAACAATGTGAAATTATGTGACCTTGACATTGTGACCTTCAAGTCCAAGTAAATGTTTGTACCAAATTTGTTGAAATTCCGTCAAGGCGTTCTTTAGATATCACATTCATAAGTGACGAACTTTGCTGGCGCAGAGGCAAAAAGAAGGTTAGTATTGCCTGATTGGGGTTTGTATAACTGAATGCTTTTTATTTGAAAATGATTAATTAAATCTTTTGAGATTAATACATATTAATACAGATTTCTCCACATTTGTTGCACCAGCTTAAATGATTATTACAGTTAATCACGTAATAATATTGTACAATTATTGCATGATTAACTGACAATTGAGTGAAAAAGAGATCAAAGAATAGTACTGTAATGTTCACGGTGCTCTTCCAAGAGACAGCAAATCAGTCATTGGGCTCATAGAGCTCAACATGTGACCCTCGCCCTGGATGATAAGAGGCCCCTGTCCTGCCTCCTCCACCCCAGATTAGGCTGAGAGCCTCTGGAAGTGGCTCCACTGATACCTTGACAAATGAAGCTGTCCTGTAGATTAAGTGGAGTATCTTCCTTTGAAACACAATAGGATCAGCCTCACCCGCAGACCGTGGTTCTCCACACTCACGTAAATAACTGACTTGCAGACTAGGATCTGTTGTTTGTACGAGGCGGTGTAAACTCACTGAGTGCTACGTGAGAGGCTAGAGAGCTGTCTTAGTGAGACCGCTGCTTCTCTGCAGACACAATTAGATAACTATTTAGTGACTGTGTGTCTGAGAATTTAGCAGGACAGAAATCTTGATGAAGGGGGTTAGTCAGTTGTTTTTCAAATAATTACTGAGGCAATAATTTCTGCTAAAGAAAACAGGTATGTAATAAATAAAAATTGTTAAGGTATGATTTTTTTAGGATTAAGTCTAATCTGTTTATTGTAATAATAAAGTTGAAGTTAGTTTTCAATTCATTTATTAAAACAAACAAATATTCATGATTAAATTGAAACTGGCCAGGAGAATTGTTTAAATATTACGACCTGTAGAGTACCCCAGCCTGTGAGGAACCAACACGTCTCCTTTGAGCGAAAAGTCCACAGAAAAATATTGACTGATGAACATCTCTGAGATGCCTTGGGTCTTCTGCTACAAAAGATTTTCAGAGGTCAGCATTTGCCTTTGCAGCCCCTGCCCCATTCCTCAGGTTTGGCTTTTACTTCACTTTTAAAAAGAAATAAAAAACACAGACACAAATAAAACAGACAGTACAGATTTTTAGCACATGCCAGTGTTTCATGTTAGAGGATGACATATTATTATTACATAATTATTATACTAATTACTTAATCATGAATATTTCTAAGATTTGAGGAAGATTTTTCAGCTTCTTTAAACAAAACATTTCCAAAAACAAATGATATGCCACAGATTTTGTTAATATCTCTCAGTCTCTTCTTTTTGTCATTTCAAAAATAGTTTCTGGCCTGTTATTTTCATTACTGGCTTAATGTACTGACTTATCACCTTTTAAGTTGATATTTTAAATCTTTTAGTAAATATTTATCATATCACACCTGTCATTCCTTTTCTGGCAACCGATCAAGGGAATTTCAGTCACACTGTTTTTTTACATTGTCATTTTAAACATTTGATACTGTAAAATATTAATTATAGCATATATGAGTAGTCCACGTGCACATATTCCATCCAGGCTGTCTCTCTTGCTAGACAAAGGGAAGTGCATTTTTCATCATTCACTGCAGGAGCTCTGTTTAGTAGAAAATACAGGTTTAACGAGTGCATACGTGCACACTCTCTGCCTAAGCCGCCCGCACTTTATGCAACATTCTGAACCCATGAATTTTCTTACGAAAAAAAAAAAAACTGTCTGCAGAGGCCACAGCAAATGTTTGTCTGTTTATGTCTGAGTTTAAATGGTGGAGGCCCATGACCTGGAATCATTTAAGTCTGGTACTTTTTTTCAATAGCGGTGAGTCATACAGTTCTTTCTGAGTGCGGAGCATGGCAAAGTGCACACTCAGGGCCGCATGCATCCACAGACTTCTGCACTCATACATCTTTAGTATTTGTGAGACACAAAATCGGTTCTCCAAACTCCACATTTGCAGTTCAGCTCCCAGTTCACTGTCATCACAGCAACCCCCCCTTGCATCCTGCAGTCATGGTAACAGAGCTGTGAAAGAACGAGCTGAGGAATATGAGACATGGGAGATGACAGACACATGGCCACATTGTGACAGAGACAGACGGAGCGAGTGCTGAGTGGTTTGACACCACAGAAAACCACTTACCAATTCTAATGTCCAGCATGCGAGCTATTAGGAAGGACAGGAGGTAGAAGTTATGTGGGACACAGCCAAGAGTCAAGAAAAACAGGAACGCTAGTGTTTGAGTGGCATTCGAGAGCAGAGTGTGTGGAAGCAATCACCAAAACTGTTTCATTGTTCAGGGGCGTCTGTGTATTTCTGGTCCGGAAGAATCATTTTTTTAACTGACTCTGACAGGACAATAGCTTCCTGTATAAAAACAAAATCAATGCGTTTACCTGCTGAACATGTCAGCATCCTAACCCCAAAACCCTTATCTGCATTCAAGAGGACACAAGCTTTGAGTGTGGCTGAAAATCAATGAGAAAGATGATAGAGAATTGCTCATCACACCCACCATCTGAAATCCACACCCAACTGCCCTTCTGTGTTCGCATAAATTCTTATAGCCTAACAGGTATGATATTGATTTTAGTGCAGTTGGTGCAAATGTCCGTGAATGTCAATAAAAAAAGTAAGGCAAAACAGCTTGTGTTCTCATTCCGCTATGTCCTGCATAATCTGAGCTGTTTGCAGGCATTGTGCTCAGCAGCAGACTGTGAGACGAAGCTTTTTTGTGTGTGCAGTAGATGCGAAGTATGTCTGGCTGGCACATACACATAATAAAACAGATATATCCCAAAAGATGCCGTTCATCCCCAGACACCGGCTCAGGCCCTCGTTTTATGCAAGAAGGAGAGTGAACAGACTCGTGCAGTGATAGCTGGGACAAAATACTCACACACACTCAGAAACACTGTTCCGCTCTCACTCGCACAGTGCAAACACACACGGAGTAGTAGCAGAGGTGGAAATGTGCATGCACACACATTACAGTATTTGCACTTGCAGATAGACTCACATTAAAAACACAGCAGGGGGAGGGGGAAAGGGGGCACTGAGGCCACGGAGCACACAACAAAAAGCTAGAAGACAGCCTTGAGCTATGAGCTCAACTAAATAAATAAATAAGTGAAAATCTCATTTGAAACCAGTAGCTTCACACCCCCTCTTGGAGCCCATCCTCCTCCTCCCAGCTCTTCTCCTTCCCCGCCTCCTTCCCATATCCCTGATCAAGGTTTCACTCTGGAGAAGCACAAAGAGCTGGCTGTGCAGCATCCATCTCTTCAACTCCACCCATCCCACCGATACCGGGCCTCCAGACACCAGGACGAGAAGCTTCATTTTTCTGAGACCACACCGGTACCTGCCACCTGGCAATCGACCTGGAGACGGTGCAGGGGGTTGTCAGACTCTGCTGTAACAAATTCAACTGGCTCCATTTTATATTCCATAGTTTATTATGCTGGACTTTGTGGCAGGTCGAATGATGCCAATTAGAGGAAGGCCCGGATGTCATGGGAGCTTATGAGTTCCAGAGCAGACACAACACTGGCCCAGAGCCTTCTTATTTACCATCAAGGTTTTAGTTCCACAAGCGCAGCAAGCGCAGCAAACGCTGAAAGCCAAATCCATATTGTGCTGCATTGTGTAAACAAGTGGAGATAAGTAGTGGCTGTGGGCTTGTGGATTCTATGAATGTGGATGCTGTAAAGACACAACGGATCATGGCTGTTTTGGCATGTAAACCCAACACAGATGGATGAGCATCCTGCCCTGGGCTGGGTAAACCAAAGGGATTTGGTCAGACATGACACATATCTCTCAAACAGAGCACACACACTCAGACTGTCAAAAACCACCGACAAGAGCAGATGAACAGATGCATACGGTGAGGGCGATGGTGGTGGAGGTGGCAGGGGTGTTAGTGTGGCCTTCATCTTCACCCCAACGAAGCGAGGAGGGAGGCCTTTGCCCTTAATTACATGGGTCAGCAGAGCAGGAGCTGGTGGTCCCACATGGAGGGGATCAACAAGTCAAACAAATGCACCGACAGCTATAGTTGACTTAGAGGGACTCAATCAATGATGAGGCCCTGCTTAATAAAGTGAAACCCACTAACATGCAAATGTAACACAGACGCACGCACACAGCTGTTGTTGTGAATTTCCACACGTAACACTGATTTACCAGTGAATAAAAGAGAAATACTGAACAGCAGAGCGGATGAGGATAATGTACAGTCTCTCCGGGGAATCTGTTTCCTGGCTTCATATTCCCGCTTTCAATAAAAAGGACACTGTGCACTTTAAATGTCTAATTATGAAAACCAGAGACAAAGAGAGCAGTGCTTTGTTCACACCATCTCCACCATCATCACGATGATGAGACTGTAATTTACAGCGAGGAGTGGACACACGTGGACAAATGCATGCTCACACACACAAACACACAGCCACACCTTCACAACAACAAAATTAAAAAGCCTGCCGAATCCTTCACTGTAGGTCCTTCAGCACAGTGCTCCACACACTCATTGATCCAATTACAGGTCAGAGGTCACAAGACAGTCCCATCCTACCACAATATACAATAGGACCTCCCCCCACTCACTTCTCCCCATCCTCCCAGCGTTTCCCTCATTCATTCACCCTCCTCCTCTCTTCACACCCTTCTGCTCAGCTGTCATCTCTCACTTCGTCTCCTCTAAATGGCTATTGACTGTGCTCACAGAGCTTCTCTTCTTTGTCTGTCTCCATCACAAATGTGTCTGCCAATCACAGGCTTATGTTCTTTGTATATTCACTTCCCTGCTCTTCCCAAGTCCTACATCAGCCGTAAGGGAAACAGCCAACTCTACTTCTGTAGCACTGACAGAGTAGCATGTTATCTCTCTTATCTAAATCCTTTCCCATAAATTGCTCTCCTCTTCTGGTGTTCCATACCATTCCAGTCGTTTTCTTCAGTTGTTTTTTGTATGACTAATCTATTTTTTCTGTGTTTGCCCTCTTCTCAATCATTGCCCTCTCTTCCTGCTTTTTTCTCCTACGCTCCTCCACGGTTACTCACCATCTCTCTCCTACTCTATCCTTTATTCTCTCCTTATTCTCTTTCCCCATCGCATGGTAAGTCTCTGGCTCTTGGCCTGAGGGAAGCTCTCTCTTTCAACTCAGGGAGCTGGAGAGAATAAAAATCTATTTATCCTGCTGTGTCGCTGCACTGTGTTTGTTTTTGGTAACTAGCCAGGAGAGTCAATACTGTGTGTAGCAGTCACTGTGTCACTGTGTCACTGTGTCAACATACAGTATGCCTTGCTTTGTAGTGCATTGCACAGTAACGTTACTCGCTATCGAGTATTTGATGGTCATTCACTAGTGTTTTTTTTAGTAGCCCTGAGCCAAATTATCTGTTCTAACATGAACTAGAAGGTCTTTCTGAGTCCACAGACCTATCCAGCTACAGTTTCACAACAACCCCAAAGATTTTTTTACACTTCTCACAATAACATAAGAAATCTATCATCCATAAAGTTATTACCAGCCACACAGACAGTCAGACCTCATAGTTTCAGCTACAGTTCTTTCTCTCATGCAAGAATTTGTCTTTCACTTTTTAATCTGTGTTTGTACATTCACACCCCCACTACCGCTGAATTCTGTGGGAAACACAAATTAGATGGATGCAATAATATGAATCAAAAAAAGAAACAAACAAACAACCCATTTAAAAATCCAAATGAGAGTAGAACTCCATAGAGCACACACCTCTGCCAGCAGTCCACATTCACTCATAGAAATGAGTCCTCTAAATATGCCAGATTTTTCATCAAGATCCATGAATTAATAGATCATGGGATATCAGTGAAAATATCAAACAGTACCCAATCTCGCAATGTTGAAGAATGTGATTTAACAAAATCCCTGGATTCACCCCTTTGTCCAGCCAAAATTGAAATGGGTTACTCTTTGGCCCATACTCCAACCCTCTCCTAAATTTCAAGAAGATCGGCTCAGTAGTTTTGGCTTAATCCTGTTGATAGACAAACAGACAAAACGACAATGAAAAAATTAGCTCCTTGACGGAGGTTATAACCACATAAAAACAGGGCAAATAGGAGCCATGGGCAGCAGAAGAAGATATAAATATATACCCCTGTACAGGCAACCACACACCCCTCGCAGACAAGGCCATGCCTCATTAATCTATCACTCCAACAAGCACCTTCATTCCTCTCCTCTACTATGCATTTGCAGCTTGTCCTGCTCGAGCGCCCCGTATTTACAACCTCTCTGCTCACAGGCAGGGGGGTTAGGTTGATATACAGTGAGCAGTGAAAGAGGAAAAAAAGACCAGAAAGAAAAAGAGGCAGAGATGAGGACTGCGATTTTAGCACTTCATTCCCTCAGCACCTTTGCTGATGAGTTTTGCTCTGCTGGCATCAGTCTGGTAAGCTCGCAAAAACTCATCACATCTGTGGGCAACAGCAAAGGTAATTATGACTAATGAAGTGCAGTCTTTTATGGCCAAACATGGGGATAACTGCATTTTGTGTTCATAATGGCATACACACAGAGAGAGAGAGACACACACTGGCATAAACATTATCCAGACGCAGAATCAAGGTCACCTCAGCAGATTAGCAAAGCCTGCAAATGAGTTCAATTAAACAAGCTGCTAATGACTGCTAGCTAATGATCAAGTCCTACCCTGGCAGCTCAGTGACAGCCAATGCAGAGCAAAGTCTTTGTGTAACCTACACTGAGTCCATTTACACATAATAATAAAAAATAATTCATACATGGTCCATCTGCTCCAAGAATAAATACATTAGAATAAGAGGCTTTGATGGGGCCATACTCTGCATTTTTGCTCTATACCCCAATCAGGCAATGCAAACTTTTATTTTGTAATAAGGCCATTTCATAATGATGTCAACATGATGACATTAATACCATATGATGACAAATGAATGAATATCTAAATTATCTGTAGATCATCTCACTATTCTTATAAAGTCAACAGGGCCTTTGTTAGCATTAGGCTGCATCTATAGTTTAATAGGAGGCAGAGATCTTTGAACAATGCATCATTTTCTGAAGATTTCATAGAAAACAATTGTCGTGTCAGTTATCATATGATAACATTAGATAATAGCCCTATAATTTACATCAGAAATGGGTTTTCTGACCACAGACACACACACACACACACACACACACACACACAAACACACACACACACACAAACACACACACACACACATACACACACACAGCCGGTGCACAGTCAAATAACACAAGAATAATTTACTTGAAATGCTTTGCACTGCTCATTTAGTACTTAGGTATTAGTGAGCAGAAATGTTCTAATTGAAAATATTATTCAGCTAAAATTAAATGAATCATTGAATTCATAAATCACACCATTAATTCCACTCCACACAATGAAAAGAGAAGGAAACATTTTTCTCCACTTAAAAATCTAGTTGCAATAATTAAACATCAGCAATGTGCTCTCCCACAATTAACCTGCTCCCTAAACTATGCTTTTCTTTATTAGAGAGAAGATTAAAAGACGACCAGAGACAGACAGACAAAGCTGGGACATGAAGTGTTCACACAACAGTGAAAGAGATCAAACCAATTTTGCTTGGACCATGTGGAAACTTTCCGTGCAATTAAATGGCAATTCGAATCATGAATTGGGAGAGGGGATCTCATCATCGGCAGAAGCTGATGGATTATAGTCACGAGCCTAAGCATTGCTGTCACAGGGCCAGGCTAGGCTCATTCACCCCCACCAACCCTTTCACTTGCCATCATTTACGCCAAGCTATTTAACAAGCCATTAGGCCATCTCATTACATCTGACGTCACAGTAGGTTGTTTGACCTGGAGCAGCACATGGGCAGTAAAGGCAGGAAAAGCCAAACAGCAATTAAAGAATCACCATTATCTTCTGCCTCTGAAGCAAAACATAAACAGATTATAGGATTACTTGAGTGGAGACAGCATTTTGTTCTAGGAGAGATAAGAAAGTGAAATTGTATGTTTACATATTAATCAAGGAGGTCCTATAGAAAATAAAGCCTTACATACACAGAGGACAACTATATAATGTGAAGTTAAAGGTCAGTCCGAACCCTAGAACAGGAGAACAAAATAAATTAAGTTCAATATTTCCTCTTGTTTTGAAACGTCCAGTGAAAACTCTCCTTAAGAGGCAACAGGTCTTTGCTGGACAACTGCACAGACAGCCATAGTGATTCAATGGGTGCTCCAAGCCAAGCACCCAAGGGTGCCAACATACAGTCCTGACTAAATTTACATAGATTTGATATTGAATTAACTGGAGGGACTAGGTGTCTGTGATTGGTTATTTCTCAGTCACCTGCCCCAAAACAATCAATCAGAGTGATCATCCTATTTTCTAAGTAATGGTGAGTCAAAGCAAATCTGTGTGAATATTTTGTAGTAGTTTGGGGCCATGGGTTAGTGTTTTGCATGAGGTTTATTTTGGGGTGTGGGGGTCGGACATTCCACTGTTAAGAGCATCCGCTGGCAGAGGCATAACTTGGCACTGATGCCGACAGGGTCTTGCAGTGACACTGTGGCAAGATAAATTTGAACATTAACAACAATTCCTAAGAAACTTCACAAAAATGAAACGATTCGAGACACAAAGCTTTATTTTAGATCACAGTTATAAAAAAGTGATTTAAAAAAAAAAAGGCTTTTCATCAAACAGAGTTACTGTTGAGTCTTCCGGAAAATCATGGCACTGTTTGGCCAATTTTCTTCCAACTCGCTGCATTGTAGCAGACAAACATGTCCTTACAGCTTCAATTCCATGGCTGTGCTAGTGCCAGATTTCAATAATAGGCTATACCCCTTCTGGGAGACAAAAATGTAGACCAGTGGCTCGGTGAAGAGGTTCTCAGTGTGGAGTTTTGGGTCTCAGCCAACACACCCCTACTGAAGACAGAGGTGAAGAACTAATGCTATAAAATGTAGCCTCCCCCTTTCAACAGATAAACCATCACAGTGTAAAACCCCCTCACATGGGAAATGGTTTGTGGGAGTGTTGGCCAACATTTATTTAAATTTATAGGTTCATTTTCACTTGTTTTATTTGTACTAGACATATGGATAATGTATGAGCTGTTAAATACCAATAAATGTAATAGTTTTGTCGGTGAACTTTAAACGACTGGAACAAAAATGTACTGCATTAGGAGGAACAGGAAGAGTCACCCTGTGCTCTTGTCCTCCACGCTTCCTTCCTTGGTTGCTTATTGAGGACAAGGCAGAGTTGCTGTTCACTGGCTCAGTGGTGGACCTCTCAGAAAGAGCAGTAAAACTAATGACCAGTGGGAGGTTAAGCTACTTCAGTGTGTCTGGCAACCCACAGAGATGCCGACACACTTCCTCTGCCAAGTTCTGTGGCTTGATCCTGACAAAGTCGACCGTGGTTTCCAACTCCTCCATCGGGGTTCGAGGCTCAAACCAAGGATGAACAAGCTGAATAAATCATACAAGTATGACTGAGATTGTGTACAGCCAGAAATCCTGAAGGAACAGCAGAGCGAGTTCTGAGCTTCTTTCATATTAGCAGACTGCCGGCCGCATGGCTGGGGGAGCTGAGCCCTTCGAAGCACAGGCTGTTGTGATAGAAACACTGAATTATGCATCTGAGAGGGGAGGGGAGATTGGCTGCTGGCTCAAATACAACCCCCTCCTCCTGTACCTCTTTCCCATTCACCAACAGATAGATGAGGGCTTTAGGATGAAGTTTCACAGGAGGTCAGCACTGCAGACTCATTAATGATAGACACCATGGGGCGTGTCCCTCATTCTCCTGTTTTCTGCATCATTTCACAGAATGGCGGAAATGCCACTTTCTGCCCTCTCATCTGACAGGGGGGGGGGGTGGGTTGGGAAGGTCCCGTCGCCTCTGGCGAAGATGTATGTTCGATGACATTTTGATGACATGTTAGGGCCTCAGAAAACGGCCAAGGGTGGTTATGAGGTGTACTGCATCGATTCTCTGGGATGAGGACCATATCCTGCCACACCTACTATGAGCGATGGGGTCAGAAGGTCACGCATTTAACTGCTTTCCCTCTCCCTAAAAAAATCAATTCCTTATTAGAACTTCATCTCTATCAGAGAAGGAATGGCTGACACTAAAATGAAGACAGATTACATTTACCCATGTCAGATATGATAATAGATGCTCTCTGGTTTCCCTCCTGTTGTTATGGAGGAATTCACTGGTTCCGTCCTTCTTTCATTAGCTGGCCCTCTACTGTTCCTCCTCCTCATTTGATCCTCTTGCTCCTCGTCTCTTGACAGTTCATTGCCAGGCTGTTGATTCTATTTCTGTCCATTGCCGCAGGCTATACATTCTGCATACTGTGCATGAAACCCACATATGAAACACCTGCTTTCTATACACTGTAAAATATTATATCCATCATAAGGGTTTCTTTTCATAGCAGCTTACAATGTGGTTTCTTGACGGAGGAAGAAATCACATATAAAGCCTGGTGAATTAGAGAGAGGGCAAAGTAACCTGGATGTTTAGCTCAAAGACACCAGTGATAGCTTTGCTGGCCTGATTTAGCATTGTTTGTTCATATATGCCTTCAAAACCACGGTGTAAACCAGTCATTGTGTCCTTCAGTGCTGCTGCTGTTGGAGATCACAGCACCTCTGGCTAAATGGCATTCACATAGACACACTGTAACAGATTAGGACAGGTCCCTTAATGGATCCCCCTGACTACCATAACCAGCCAAGGCCTATGGCAGAAACATCCTCCTGCCGTCAATTTGACTCCTGAAACTAGAGCAGCCGGCCCCTCCTTGTCCCTGTCCTCTGGACTACCTCACTCCCTCTGACGGATGGCTGGCAGTCAGTGATAAGCTGGCCAAGGCTACAAGAGACAGGCAATAAAAGCAACCAACACCAGAGAGCCAAATCACAACAATATAAAACCCTCACTACCACAAATGCACAACTCACTATATGTCACCAAAAATACTATAAAAAGTTGCACAACTTTTTGAGATGATCTTACACATCCATACAGAGAATTCCTCAAAAGGCGTCTCATTGTGTTAATAGATTAAATATCACTATGGAAATAGTGAATGGTTAATTAAATCTCACACTGCCCTGTCATTTGCATATGTATATGTTGGTATTAACCTCCCAGTTGAGATGATGCAAGGTCAGAAAGGAGGGGTATTAGGGAACTATACATCAATTTGCCAACTATTTATGAGCTGTAGCAAAATTGCAGACACAAACGACTAAATGACTGCATAAATATAAATAGTATGCTTCAGGCTTATGGCAGGAATATGCAACACCCTCAGGCTAATGGTCCATTTCTTCCCCCACCTTAAGCCCTGACATGTATATGTATGGATCAACTGTAAAGGTAAAGGGGGAAGGCACAAAAGCTTTTCTGGGGGGGGCGATTTATGATAGGGATAACCAGATTAGGGAAGATCCACAGTGGTCGAGTATATTTTTCAGAAAGCTTACTGCACCATAGCTGTTGAATGCCTCCTACTTTCCTTGCCTCATGTATCTCAACGATGCAGACATCGTAGAACTATGTTGCAGAATTTTCTGGATCATAAATGCTAGTGTTTATCTGCTGGAAGGAAACATTATGGAAGGAGTGCAAGAAGACTGAGATATACATTAGATATGTCATTTTTCCTACTCAGACCCATTCTCCACCTGCCTTTGCCTGTCGAAGTGTATATTTTGCTGTCTGCTGAAGCCCTGATCAATAGCATAATATGCAGGGACCAGACCTGATGTTTGGCGACTATCTCTTGTTACCATTTCACAATGCTGACCTTGACCTGGCTGGTGTTTGAAGAGCTGTGGAGCACGCTCTGAGGCGCAGGTGAAGAGTGGAGAGGTGGACGACTGGTTAGATTACTGGAGGGGGGAGATGGAGCACCAACATCTAACAGGTTTTCCTGGTGCATAACAAAACTCCCAGAAGGCTAGAGACTACACAATCGTATTCACCACAACCTTTGGGATTCAAATCATTCCTAGCACTCATCGAATATGATTATCTCCTTGTGCTTGAGATGAATCTATAAACATCAGTAAACATCTGCATCAACCTGAAGATAACAATTTGGCAACTTTCTCTCCAATGACCTTCTTTTGATGGATATGGATGAGAGGGTAATTTTGTGATAATTGCAGTTGATGATTTCAATAAGCACATCACCAAGTCACCTTCCCGTCACATTTCTCATCTCCTTTTGTCCTTTGAGCCTCTTTGCCTCTATAGATCAAGAGGCCAGAGGTGCTTCGCTCCTTTCCTCCGCCTGTCTCGCGTCATCTCGTGACTTGGACTGTTGTGTCCTGCTAAAAGTTTACCAGTTCATATTGTTGCGAAATGACTGACAATACATTTTTCATGCGGGGCATTAAAAATTCAAAAGATCCGTTCCCCTTCTTTATTCTGAGACTCAAGGAAAAAAAACAAGCCTCAATAATGGATGAGAGAAAGGTTTGCTAAGAAAAGAGAGCCAGTGTGGTGCGATTGAGCTGAGGGGAGAGAGATAGAGGGAGGGACGGCAGAGGGGAGAGGGGATATGTAGCGGATCATGTATGGATGGACATTGTAGAAAAAATTGAGACAGATGGAAAGTAAAAAGGAGTTGCTGACCGTACATTTTGACACACAAGGAGAGGAGGTATGTGAAAGGTGACCTGACCTGGTGCAAAAAAACGTTTCTCTCTCACATGCAACCATTGGCCTTGGTACACATAGCTGGCTGCTCCTGGTCCTCTGCTCTTGGTCAGTCACGCACAGCAAACGGAGCCTGGCCTGTCTCACAATGCCAAACATTCAACACACACACAGAAACAACAGGACTCTCGTCACCTCGCTGCCACAGGCTGTATATGTGTCACAATAAAAGAACATTCACTAGAAAGTTTCAACATTCCTGAAGGCTCAGTGCAGCTATTGTGAGAGTCTTGGAGGGTGTTAACATGTCATGGACAGGAACCATGAAGAGGACTAAAAGTTGTTTCACAGGATTTAAATTCGGCAATAAAACAAAGATTATCACAGGCAATGATGTTTCATATCCTAAAGCACTGGCGGCACGTTGCTCTCCCGGTTTGAATTCTGGTTCAGGCAACGTCTTTTTACTGAGGTTTTCTCAGGGTACTCCAGCATCCTCCCATAGTGCAAATACATGAACTTGATTGTAAAGGGGAATGTGAGCATGTATGTCATTATGTTGGCTGTGCAATAATCAAGGGCGTACCGCGTTCCACACCCAGCTGGGTTTGGCTCCAGCTTCCCCTGCGACCCTCAAAGCATAAACATTGTAGATAATGGATGGATCCTGAAGCCCAAAAATGCGCAGGTACTTACATTTAGTTCAAATTGCTAGTATGAGCACAGGATAGACAAATTCACAAAGGCAATGCTGTCTTCATTGTGCAATTTCCTTTGTATGAGCGTAATGTATTTTTTTTACATTTAATTCACCTCATTCGAATGGAATGGATCACACCATTTGCTTCACTTAACAGCTATAATCCATGCAAAAGACTTCTCCTCGACATAATCACCAACGGCAAACAACTCACTGGCAGTCACTTTGTGCAATGACAGAAATAAAACTGCCAAATAAAAAAAAAAACAAGAAACCAAAGAGCAGAATATGAGACTCATGTTAAACTACCATAGCTCTATAGGCATATATTACATGTATGTCTGTGAGGAGGAATGCTATTCTATAAAGCTCCTCTTGCATTCAAACAAAACAAATAGTGCCACTGGGGTGACCAAGGCCTCTCTCAGGATGCCATCTAGTGGTACATCACAGGACATACTCACTTAGCACATGGTTATATAGAAGTGTAGCAACATCCCACCAACAAAACGTGGTTCAAATGTCCAAAAGAAGATTTGATAACTCAAAGAAAATAAATAAAACAGTGGAAGTTTTGATTCCTGGAAACATTATACACTCAGAAGAAATTTGCTACTTATAGCATCATGATGAGGATTTTCTGTCACTTGAGCTCTGACCCTATGATTAATGAGGGAAGACATATTTTATTGTCAATGTCCTATGCAAAGACATGTTCCTGTATAAGTGCTGGTTTGCACTGATCAGCCAGTAAAGAAGCCACAATTTCATCTCAACCTCAGTGTCACCTGATCCTTTATAAAAAACCCATGCTCATTCAAATATGCTTGAATATACTCACATGCACACTAATTCAACTAAACTGCATGTTGACAGGCACAAAGGCTCAGTGATATGGTGCAGGGTGTTATCTGTCTAATGAGAGCAGTGTAAACATCAGAGCAGGCAGGAGACGCTGCAGCAGCAGAACTGGAAAAGCAACAGACTCCCCATCCTCTTAAAAATCAACACATTGTACATTAGAACATGTCATGGTCTGAAAATGGCCAACAAGTTATGAGATAAGCGAGGCAATATTGTGTAATTTACTTAATGTTAACATAGCCTAAGAAAAGACCCACATCTTCATTGTGTTACTTTGTCTCCATATCCTGTCTCTGGTCACCAGTCTCAAGCCTTCTGACGAAAGATAAAAGTCTTTAAAAATAGGTAAAATATATATTCACTTTCATTTTTAAAGCCACTCAAGCATGAGTATATTGGGAACTTGTTGCGGATTGTTTTCTGCCGTGAGTGTGGTACACTACCTGGCAGCAGAAAAGCAAATAGGGGCAACTCCAAACACAGAGTCTATCTTAATGAAGTACTGAAGGGTGATGCCAGCCAGTGCAATGATGTGGCTCAATGGTGAATTTTAATAGTTTTCAGGCAACGCTGGGAGTCAAATGGCCAGCTGTCAGGCTGTAGATGAACACTTGCTACTAGGATCAAATGGTTTTGACCAAAACATAGAATATGACCAGACTAAAATGAGAACTAAAATGGCTCTCAGCAGAGAGAATATACCTGTTCTGACTACAGTCCCATTGAATTAAATCAAGCTGCACCAAATTACAAACACATACACATATCAGTCTCCTAAATAAGACTTTATTTCATCAATATCCATGAATCATTCCCTGGGAAATTTGTGAAGATGTCAAAAATTTTATCACAATGTTAAAGAATATCCTTTTCTGGGTTTGCAACAGAATGTATTTGCATTCTTTTTTGGAATCTGTAGTTTTTGCATCATCCAGCAGACAAACAAACCAATGAGCAAGAATGAAAACATAACCTCTTATAAGGGGAGGCGCTTTTAGAAAACCATGACTCCTGCTCTCAATGATTTTAAGTCAAGATTTCTCACTTTCCCAACAGATGCCAAATCTTTTTTTTAATCAAATTGTAAAACACTAAATAGACTATTTGTCAATGCATGCTTCCAAAACATTGCAGATAACTAAACCATAGATGGTCTACAAACATTGACAGATGCAGGCATACACACCCGTGCTCATTCCCCCTCTATAATAAACAAATTTCGAAATCAGCCAACATCAGACAACATGCTCCCGTCACTGTTCATCAACTCCTCCCATTGTGTTGATATTACTCCCTCCTCTGCTTTTATTTGGTCGTTTTATCTTTTGTTTACCAGTGGGTTAAATTCTCTGTGGTCAGGGAAGCAAAGAGTTGGCAGTGATTCAGTTTGATCTGCTGTCGTGGATGAAAAGTGCCAGTGGAGGAAAACAAGGGCATTTTGGAAATACAAGCAACGCTGCCATTTAGTTACAATAAAAATACATAAATATGAGTCCTCCTGACAGCGAGGGAAAGTGCCAGTGTCAGCATTGTGATGGTAAACAGTCTGTGCGGGAGTGTTTGTGGGACACAGTGGGGGTCACCTCTACAATAGACAAGCCTGAGTTTCAAAAGGGAAATAAAAAGTCCGGAAACTTCTTCGCAATCCAACCAGCCCTTTCAGGCGGTGATTATGTGAGTCGGCACTCAGCAAGCTGGTTGTGATTTAGCATCAATAACACCACATGACTGTTTTAATGCGGAGAGTGAAATAAAGAGGAACAAAGCACAGAGGTCCAGGGTTTGCCAAAAGCATTTCTATGATGGGTTTTACTCATAGAGCAGTTACAATCAAGGCTGATCTGATTACTACAATCAAAATAATTACAGTTTTTTGGTTCTTTCTGTGGTTTGATTAGAAATTTTCTAATTCAAAATGAGGGCTGGCAGATGTGATACATTCTACATGATTTTATATGATGTTTTTTTCCCCCTAGTTTTTTATATAATATAGATTAAATCATTTCTATAATTGCTGGATTAATTGAAACTATAAATAATAGTTGTTTGCAGCTACTTTTCTGGTTTTTATATCACTAACTCTGCAGAGGAGATTGTGTTTTCGGTTGTGTTTGTTTTTCTGTTATTTTGCAAGATTGTACAAAAACCTCTGGACGGATTATCACAAAACTTGGTGGAAGGATCATTGTGAGTCAGGGAAAAACAATGAATGAATGTTTTATTCTTCGATGTCTGATACATAGGACATTTGTCTCCTCTTTTTCTCAGAGAATACTTAAAGGATCTTGTTGAAAAAAATCTTTATATTCATGAGTGCATGCCTTTGACCTCAGTTAATGCTCTACTCTTCTGTTTATTTTTGTCTTGTTTTGTACTCAGAGACATATGTAAAGCATCCCTGGGTCCCATGAAAGGCGCTATATAAATGCAAGCCATCATTATTATTATTAGTGTACATCTAAATACAAATCAGGATCTAGTGAATTTGAAAGTGGTTTCGTAAGGAGGCTGTTAGGCCTTGGTGAAGGTATATGCTCTCTGGGTGTCCTTCTAGTTTTAATTTGAAAATAGTGCAATTAATTTATTCATAGTTGAATTTTTATTATATAGATATTTACACTATTTAACATTAGCATTGTTGAAAGTAAAAGAGGAACAGGTGCTGACTGAGCAGGAATCATGGCAGTAAACTGCAGCAGAGAAGCTTTGAGGATGTTTCTGGTTATCTCTGAATGTAATAATAACTCACTGTTGCTGCTCTGTCTTGTCTGAACTGTCACTGTCTCATTTTCGCTTCTCCACTTTCTCATGCTGCCATTTTGAGCACTTGACTGTAGTCTGCGCAGTGGCCATGAGGGGGTGGAGCCACTGCAGCAATTTAACGCAGATACACCCTCTTGACCAATCACGAGTCAGTCTCTCCTGTCAATCATCGCATTTCATCCCGTTTTTATTTCATTAAATAACAAGGTAACACCAAATGTACTGGAAAAACTCACATTTGAATTTTTTTCAAATGTATTTATTTGTTTATGTATTTCCTTCATTGGCCAAACAAAACAATTCCAATGCAAACACATTAAACACAACGTATTGAATGAAAAGGAGCAGAAAGAAGGATAAACTCACACAACCCAGCCCTCTTTCACAAGACATTCATGAACAAAGCAAATCATTTGATAAAAAATACATTAAAAATAATGCACATTCCTCTATCAGTTCCCAAGTTACAAAAAATGTTATATCATTCAAAGCTCACAAAATGATTTACCTGATACAAAAATGAAACAGAACAAAACATAATTCACACATTTCATAGTATTTCCTCAACATACTGGTTGTATTTCTTTTCTTTTTTTGTAATATAATGTTTAAGATTCTTTGGTTTCTTTGTTGAGTTTGTTCCATAAACTGATTTATTTCACATTAATGCACCTGTCCATTCATTTGGTTCTGAATCTCGTTTTTTAAAAGATCTCTGTTCCTTTTAAGTTGTAATGGCTTTTTCCTTTTCTGGATGCCTGTAGGCAAAGTTTTCTTATCATTAAACATAATTTGCAGGATACTGTAATCAACTCAAATCAATCAATCAATCAAATTTATTTATATAGCACGGTATCACAAAAAACAGTGTTCTGCACAAAAGTCCAAACTAGTTCCTGAAATATCAAAAACTTTAATTGAATGATTAATGGGTTTGATGGATTTCTATATCGACTACTACTGATAATAATTATGGCTCTTTTGTAAAATGAAATCTGAATGTGTGTTTTGCGAGCAATTGCCCAAACTTTAACACGGTCAGAAATAAAAAAAATCATCAGTGTGACAGTAACTACCTAAAATGACTGAAACCATCTTTGAGAAAAGGTTATTTGACGAACACTTTGACTTTTTAGTTTGGCTCAAATTCCATCTGCAAGCATGGAGCCAGGGTTTTTTAGCCTTACCTTTACTACACCCAACCACCAGGTGGCGATCAAGACGACTATCAATTGCATCAGTGTGTTTTGTCCAAAATCATTAACAAATATTAAATTAAATATTAAATCTAAGTTTATAAAACAATAAAAACATATTTAATCATTGATTTCATGATCAAGTGTGAGTAAAGTTAGACCTGGTATTCAATATATTTGGGTTAATGTGTTAATTTCAGCTTCCAAACATCAAGTTAATTTGATGTCCTCAAAGTCAGTGTAATATAAATCAACATATGGCCAATTGCACATCATTCAGCTGCCCACCATCACAGAACACTCATTAGTCTTGCATGGCGTGGAGTCATTCAGTGAGCAGTGATTGCAGCATGGCAGCGAAAGGTCAAAAACAGGCTCTATTCCCAGCACGGAGAAGATAAGACATTATGTTTGGCCTCATTTAGAAAGAAGAAGTACAGAACAGTGGGGAACGCAGAGGGATCAGCAAACTTAGTGAGAGACGCTTATCGAGAGTGGAGCCACTGCAGGTCAACATTTAAAAAAAGAGGATTGTGTGCAGTCGCATCACTACTCAACAACTAGTCACGGCTGTTATGTACACACAGGAAGACAATCATTTACACAAGCACAAAACTACACAGGCATATAGTGTAGCCAGAAAACAACAACCTCCCCACAACCCATGCTTATCTCAGCACACCCAGGCTTTCTCTGCTTGGCATTCACTCCCTCTTTTTCTCTCATACACACACACACATGCCTATCTTTTATCCCAAAATTCATGGGGGCAAATCTCTCTCATCCTCTCCCAACCATTCTTTCTACTCAATTCTTGCAGGCACCATTTCCTCTTCTGTCCCAGCGCTGCCTCTGAAATCTCCTTGTTTTTCTGGCAAACACTGACCGATTCACTGTCACAGCCCCACTCTGTATCCCTCCTTTTTCAATGGCCTTTTTTTGTCCTAAAATAATCTAGTTCAATTGAGGAAGCCTCAAGCGGATGTGACTATTCTTTTGGCATTCGCCAAAACCTGGAAAGACAGGCTCAGAAGGCCTCCCGTGGCAAAAGTTTGCTGGGTTAAAGCTTGGACAGATGTGGTGAAACGAATCCAGAATCCTGTCTGTGGGTGACACTGTTATTTATGTCTGTGTCATTGGTCAACATCGTGTGGTGGGAAAGTTATCAGGACAGAAAAAAATAAGAAATTTGAGGCATGATCCAAATGAATTCTTTATTTTGCTCTTATATCTTTATGCACAGCACCAGGCTTAGTGTGGGTTGTGGTCCAGAGGCACAGTGAGAGATTAGTGACATCATGAATCATCTCTCAGAGAATTTTGGTTTATTTTGTACAACAGGAAGTTCAGAGAGCAAAACTCAAACTCCATAATATGAGAGAAGTGGTTATTTCTCACATACGATATTTATATTAATTATATATTTACTTTCAAATGTGTCAATGTCAAACAATTCATTGAAGAGGCTAATGTTGGGCTGTACTGCCCCGTGATGGTCAGTTGAGGTACTACAACTAAAGTCCAATGGGGTTTGTTAATGAGATTTGGGGAAGTTTAAAAAAAAAACGTATTATATATATTTGTATTCAACTTTTAACATATATTTGTATTAAACGTTTAACATCAAATTTAGTGAGTTAGATAAAAAAAAATGTTGAAACTGCTCATCATTTGTAAATTCCTTTAGGTTTATTATACATCGGTATGATAGCACCATCTCCTGGTACATGAGATAACAATCTGCTTCTAAATGTTTAGAAAAAGCTACATCAAGAACATAAAGACAGTGTGTAGGCCAACAGTGAAACACATGAGCTGAAACTATTTATCGAATAATGTTTTTTTTAGTTACTTTAACAGCATTTATTAGCAGTTAGGGCATGGGGGGGGGGGGGGGTGCTCTTCGGTTGCAAACGATAAGGCATAACTACACTTACACTATACCGCCCACTGTATAGTGAGAATGTTTAGTAAAAAAGTTTATACCCTCTTTATTTTAATTTATTTTATCCCACGGCGCACTGTAAAAAGTAGTGTCCAATCGATAACCTAGCAATATAGACTATCATGCATTGCACTCCAGTTCAGTGTTAAAGAAACATTTAAAATTGATTATGGGATTTTCCACCTGCTAGTGTTGCGGTTCGTCATAATCCTGGGATATTGAAGTAATTACATGCAGAGAAAATGCCTGGATAGTGACTGAAAGTGTTGTTTTTCTTTCGCAGATAAGCTCACTAAAGTCCCTATACTTTCATCAAAACATTGGTTAACTACATTTCAGATATTTTGGGACTTCTGATGTGTCGGGGACTTTGATTTCTCTGTTTGGTTTTATATCTTTGTTTGCACTGTTAGTTAATTTGTCAGATGCTTAAAGCAAGTAAAGCAAGTCAACTTAGACTTGTCAGTGTTTGTAGTCAAAGATACAGTGTGTAGAATGTTGTGATATCTAGTGGTGAAATTGCATGTTGCAGCTGAACACCCCTCACCTCACCCTCTCCTTCCAAACATGAAAGAGAACCTGTGGTACCTTCAGTTGTCATAAAAACTCAAAAGATGTTTAGTTTGTCTAATCTGGACTAATGTAAAAAACATGGCGGCCTCCGTGGAGAGGGTCCCCTTGATGTAAATATAAAGTATTTAAATATAAAGAACCTTTTCTGGGGTAAAGAAAACTACAATTCATACAATTTAGATGAAATGAACTAGTGAAAACATCATGAGGATTATTCTAAATTAAATTTCTGCCAATAGATCCCTTTCACCTAAATCTTACACACTGGACCTTTAAGCCAGAGACAGGGCAGGGATCAGTGTGAAGGTAATATTCTTCAAATTTACACTCTCTCACCACATTAGTTTGCTACACAGGTTCATTTAATTTGCAGTCAGCCACACCCTAACTATTAACATCCCAGTTTGTTTATTTGGAATCTGTTCCTATGCTTTTACCCTTACGATGTTTAGATGAATTGCACATAGTTTAACACTCTAAGGTTACACAGGGAATCGTTTGCAATATTAATCGTTTGTTTTTTTGTCTTTGAGTTACCGTGGTTGTTGGGGAAGGTCCCTTCAAGAGATGTGGTTGAGGGCTGAGGACTCTTAAATCCTGGAGCCAGCTCATCAGGCCGCACCATGTGGTGGGGGTCTCTCTCACTTCCTGTCTTTGTCTGCCTTCCCGCCTTTTGTCATCACCTGCTCCACCTTGAAGTAGTCTCACCTGTTTTAGTTTCATCTTGTGTATTTGGTCTGAGTTTCTTCCCAGTTTGTCTCATCAATTCTATGAGTTTTCTTGTGTTTTTTTATTCATTATTATTCCTTGTGTGTGTGACCAAGATACTTTTTTTTTTACCTTGCTTTTTTACCTCTGTGTTTAGGATACACCTGATTTGACTGCCTACCTTTAAATTAAACCTGTATGTCATGTTAAAGACTGTTATTTTGGGACTTTCCTCAAGTGGTGTCTGCATTTTGGTTGTCTACTTCTTCACTTTAGTTTTTGCTTTTTTTCTATTTCTGCAGTTTAATGCTACCCCAGCCACATATTCACTGCACATATATTCATTTCTGTGTCAGTTTGTGTAATTTTATTTCAGTGTAATATCCACACCTCGTCATATCAAACAATCTGAGTTAATGTCCCAACTTGAAGCTCTGTCATGTACGTTATTGGGTTTCCTTCACAAGATGGTAGGAGCCCAGACTCTCCTCTCTCTCAAATCCAGCAACAGTCAGAGGTGCTCCTGTGGACTTGCTGAAAGGTTTAAACAAACAGTAACATACATTAGGTCACATTAAATTGATCAATGTCATGCATTTTTTAATGTATTTTTCATTTCTCTAGTGCAGAGAAAAAAGTGTCCAGATGTTTCACCCTTACCAAAGACCAGTTTTATACTTTTTTGTTTATATGCAACTCAAAATAGAAATTATTACTTTTTCTTTAGGTTCTTGACCCCAGCACCGAAGTATATGAAGTATACACCGAAGTATATTACTGTATATGAATCCCATATACAGTAAATGAGGGTGTCAGAATATAATCAATATAATAATAGTGAGTCCAACACCTATCATATTATTTTGTACATTTGCAAAACACTGTTAGTGTGCTATTAGGTAATGTCCCAAAATAAATCTAGGAAATAGATTTTTAATTTGACAATCTGTATGCTGCTGTTTATTTTACGATGCTGTAGGTGAGCATAATTTCTCTTTAATACAGGTGCAGTAAAAACATGTACTGCTTAATGGTACTTAATAAATATAATTTAGAAAAATATTATTCCACTGGCATGACATTTAAATTGTTAATAAATGTGTCCATAAATATTTCAGGATTAGAATTTTTGTTTCAGGAATAAATTAAATCTATGAAACAACTATTCAACAAACATATATTTTGGTTCTGACTCCAGTGATGTCATGAGTCTAGTGCCTCCATGCACTCAGTGTGATGAATGGACTCCAGTTCATCAGTACTTTGAAAAATCAGCATTGAACTCAACAGTAAATCCTCTGTATACCAATCCATGGGCAACTGGCATTATGCAGATTGGCCATGAAGGGAGCAAAATTAGGACAATGCATCTGACACAGAAAAGAGTCCAATCATTCAAAGTGCAGCATGCAACGGGAATAGGCACGGCTACCGAGGTAGTGTCGAGAAATGATGGTTATTCATTTATCTATGATGCATTATAGGTTATTAGTTATCACCAAAGGTTAATGAGCACACAGCTCTGTCAAACTGAAGTGTCTCTGTTTATTGTGGTTATACTCTATTACTTCCAGGTGTAGTTGAAGACAATAGGGAAACGTTGAGATGGTCATGTGCATGTTCACCACAGTCTTGGACACAGCAGGACTCATTCATTTTATTTTTTTTATTCAAAACATAAAAACAAAACAAAAAAACATTTAACTGACATATACAGTATATTCCCCATTCTCATTGAGATGCAAAGCAAAGTGTAATAGTTGTAGGAGTAGCATGTTGTGACTGTCCTAGATCAGTGTTGCAACTTTTGCATTTGACGTCTTCCTTTGAAATCAAAATTGTGAATGACTTGTCTTATGTAACAGAGAGTGACGTTTACACTCTACCTGATTATTTTCCTCATATGATGAAAAATTAGTGATGGCTTTACATTCTATAGGTGGTTTTACAATAGAAATCATTCTTAGTTTACTTTGTAAAATACAAAAGGAAAAAATTATGAGTATTCACTGCTGATACTTCTCAGTATACATTGCCTGTGTTTTCTCAGGGACACCATGTGCAGTATCATGAAGTATTACATAACCTCCTGGCAGCAGCGCCTCATGGAGCAGAGCAGTGCGTCTTTAACACGTCAGGTGACACTGACACGAGGAGGACATCATGTTTCAAAACCCTACAGAGAATTCCATACATCTCCTGCTCATCTGTTCCACAGTTTGAATCTTTAGACTGCTGTAGAAACGCATTGGTGTCGTCAGCTCGGCGCATGTTGACGCAGCGTTCTCCGGGAGGTGTGTGTGTCACTGTTTGCACGGATAGACGCGCACATCACGGGCTGCTTCTGCGTCTGTGTCCCTCCCTCCTCCCTCCATCCATCCGTCCATCCTCCTCCTCCGTCTCCAGCATCACTGACAGCCCGGAGACTAAACCATCCTGAGGGTTTTTTCCTGAATGATCGGCTGCTTTAACTCATAGGTATGAGGCCTGTGTTATGTGTCACTGGATATATGATCCACCTCTGTCGCCTAACACGACCAGGGTGCAGCTGTTTGTATGTGATGCGGCTGTGATCGCACTGAATAATAAGGGCCTTTATTTCCTTTTTTTGCAGTCGGAGGGTTTCCAAGGACATCGGTGCGGCAGCGATGTGCACGTCTGGCGGCTAGACGGAGACAGTGGGAGGCAGCAGCGTGGTCACATCCCGGAACACTTCTCAGAGTAAGACATCGGGGGATCGGCGACACATCCCGGGAAGCAGCGCCCAGCTCCAGCCTCCATCGCCCCTGCTCTCCCCGCCTGGCTCTCGGATGCGACGTCATGAGTTGATCGCGCCTGACAGATGTTGCATGGTTGCGGTTGCGCGGACGTAGATCCTCCGCCTGTTCTCGCTGTTTTCGGGGTCGTTCGGTAAGAAAACAACACCGTGCGCTAAATGTCCAGTCCTCGCTTTGTGCTCGCACACATCGCAGCGTTCACCTAGTTTTTCTGCGTAAAATGATCCCTGGATCCGCCGCATCAATGCTACCGTCTGCAGAAGCCGCGAAACTCTACCAGACCAATTACGTCCGCAACTCCCGTGTCATCGGACTCCTGTGGGCCATCTTCACCATCCTGTTCGGCATCGTGAACGTGACCATCTTCTCGCAGCCCTATTGGATCGGGGATGGCGTGGACACGCCGCAGGTCGGCTACTTCGGCCTCTTCCACTACTGCATCGGGGACGGAATCTCCAGAGAGCTGGCCTGTCAGGGCAGCTTCACCGAGTTCGCCGCCATCCCCTCCAGCGCCTTCAAGGCCGCCTCCTTCTTCGTCGGCATGTCCATGATGCTCGTCGTCACCTGCATCGGCTGCTTCAGCCTCTTCTTCCTCCTCAGCACCTCCACCGTGTACAAGATCTGCGGCTGGATGCAGGCAGCATCAGGTCAGTGCTGTTACCATACCTCCAGGGTGAGGGATGGTTCCACTCGTCACTTCTGTCATATAAGGTTTATGCTGTGTAGATAGTCCCAAAGACCTTTATTCTATAAGCTGTTTAGTTTTTAAACACATGGTATCCAACTGATATCCAGCTGGTCTCTCCATCTTTATCTTTATATCTCTCCATCTATCTCTCTATATATCTGTATCTCTATCTATAAATCTCTGCATCCCTATCCCTCCATCTGTATAGCCTTATCTCTCTGTCTATTACTATATCTATTTGTCTCTCTATCTCTATCTGTGACTGTATCTCTCCATATCTCTATCTCTACCTTCTATATCTCTCTGTCTTTATCTGTCTCTCTATCTCTATCTTTCTATAACTATCTATGTCTCCATCCATCTTTACATCTCTCGCTGTCTATCTCCCTATCGATATCTCTCCCTCTCTCTCTTTCTCTCATATTGAAAGATGAAATGCTTATCCGCGTGGCCTATTTTTTGCTGCTGTGTATTTGAATCATTGAACTCATAAACACTGGGATGTATTTGAATGTGCTTGGTCAGTCGATTAGATAAATGAAGTGTCAGTGGTGAAGGGGAACAGACAGTGTCCAGTCTCTCTGTGGAAGATGTCTGCCAACGCCGCTCCACACACAGTGCTGTCCATGGTGCTGGAGTTTTGCTGAGCCCCTGACAGGTGTCATAGGACCAACCAGTGAGATGGTACTTATCAATGAAACTACAGGGCTGGTCACAAATGAAATGTTCCTCAGCTCTTATGGTCATAAAAGCTTTTTCCAAATAGGTGGAGGTTTGGACTTCTGGACCATCTGTATGTGGCTGAACTGAATGTGAATCATCTTTTCCTGTTCATGCAGATTAGTTAGTTAAGTTTTCTTTGCTTGTAGGCAAAACTAATGGAAGGATTTTCACAACAATGGGTGGAAGGATGTTGTATGGGTCAGGGAAGAACCTATTACATTTTGGTGCCGATCCAGTTTAGGGGGCAGATTTTTCATTTTCTCTAACATTGTGTAATAGGGCGTTCTTTGACATTGTCACTGACTTCCCAGGGAATAATTCATGGATTTATCTGAATAAAATCAGGACTGGGATCTATGAGTGTGTGCAATTTGATCCAGCTTGATTGAATTTAAGAGGCCTTGGCAGAGGTATTGCTGTTACTGAATCTATCTGCAGTTTTTCCTCAGCCAACAGGTCTTAGTGTGGTGTATCAGAGTTTAGAGGTGTTCAAATGTCATGGAGGTCAGCGTTTTACCTGCTGCCTGCATTTATTCTCTGTAAATGTTGGCTATAATGTTGTCCAGCATGAGCGCAGGCCTCCACTGTCTGAAAAGAGTCGAAATGCTGCCAAAGACCGTCCTTCTCAGCTGCACCAGCGGCCGCAGCAGCCGGGTTTCCTGTTCACAACAAACACAAACGAGGGGGATTATTTGGAACGACTCCAGCTCAGTGTGTTATGTTGTGCTGAATTAATGCAATAAGCCTGCCTAATGAGGAGACTGCTGGGCTTTGTGCTGCTGCAGCAGAGAGATGAAAGCGAAAGCCAAGAGGAGAGACCCTGACCACGACAGGCTGGCACAGGGATCCCTAATGAGCGAGGTTGGCTGCTTAGCGCTGTCAAACATCATTACACTTAGCTGAAGGTTAAAGCCACGCTGCCTTCACTTATTGGCCCTATGGAGGACAGGTGGCCCACTGGCATCTGTAATGGGCCCCTCACTGTCAGCTGATGGTTTGATAAGGAGGTACAAATCATCAATATGCCTGTAATCAATGCCACAATATGTGTGTTTCTCCGCTCCTCTTTATCCACTATTTTCCCTCCTGAAACATTTTGCATTTGCCTTTTCTTTGGATCGTTAAGCAAATTTAAATTTAAATTCACTCAGTGGGTCCAGCCATAGCTTGTTGTCACTCATCCCGGCTATGAGACTGGTCCAAGGACGTGAATGACACAGTCAGTATTCAGAGCACTGCTCTCGGCTCCGTGGCTGGGTTCTTACTCTCTTCGCTTCAGCAGTCATCATCACTGGTTTTCTTTTTTTCTCCACACAGTGAAACTACATTTACCCATTTTCTTCTGTCTTTGAGCAGATTTACATTGGGTGCTTTATGATTATGTTTATGTTTAACTACATGTAAGCTATTGAGTAAAAGATCTATTTCATAGA
Organism: Paralichthys olivaceus; assembly: GCF_024713975.1. Lineage (NCBI taxonomy): Eukaryota > Metazoa > Chordata > Actinopteri > Pleuronectiformes > Paralichthyidae > Paralichthys > Paralichthys olivaceus. Next base: position 16,361,533 of record NC_091099.1, on the reverse strand, counting down.
CTTACCTGATATGAAGGTCATACTCTATAGCTGCTTTCAGACACACACAGAACTCTGCAGATCCTCTGTATTTTCTCCAGAGGAGGTGCATGTGTGATCGCAAATGTCAGAGTGAGAGGCTCCAGATTTTATACGGACTTTATCCTTCTGGCCTCCTAGTGAGTCTGTAGAGTTTCAGGAGAATTCGATGTGAGAACAAGGCAGGGGATCCCCTGCTGGACTCACTGCGAGCAAGTGGGGGGTTGATGGTGCTTATCACATTCGTCTGTGTGTTGCAAAGAAAATCGTGTGATCTCCGCAGCAGAGTTAATATGTCACTTCCTGCCTCTGCCGACTGCTCCACCTCTCACCTGAATAATGCAGAGGATTTGTTGCTATTGTGAATGCATCTGTGCAGAGAACCTCCCTCTGTGTTGTGCATGTGTGAAAGGCAAACTGTGGGTAAAGTCCAATTCTCCAGCCTTCACCTGAGGTCTGAAAACAGGCTATGTGGAGGCCAAGACTATATAATCTAAGTTATGCCTCTCCTGCAGGTTTCACTGATCCCCTTGGGTTGAGGTCAGGAGGTTGTAGATAAACATTTAACCACATACAACAAATTCACGCCATTGCACAGAGCTCCTCCGTTGCTGTGAGCACGCACAGCCTTCTGCAGGGAGAGTTCTATACGAGGTCCAGGTACAAAATGTTAAATGTTTGATGAGGAATCAAACAACCAGGGCACATGAGAACGCTGAAAATGGCTACCACAGCCAAACGAAGCAGACTGCACCAGTGCTCCTGCGTCCAGGCTGCCCTAGATGGACTTGTGTATCCCTCTCTCACTTTCTCTCACCAGAGCTATTTCCGTCTGTGCATCTGCTGAGGTCCACGGCTTGCAGATGCAAGTGTGTGTTTGTTTCTGCTGAGCTGAGCACAGCAAGATACATGATACACAAGCAAGCACCTTCCCCTCATCTCTGTCAGTTACCCCCCCCGTGCATGTCCACTTCAACAGCTCATTTTGAAACTTACCCCATCTTTCCCTCTCTTTTCACTTCACGTCTTTGCATCAGTGAGTATTGCACAGTATGTGCTGTGCATTTCTCTCTCTCTCTGTTGCTGCTGTTCTACAGGGCTCTGCACACCAATTAACTGGGAAGACTGTGAGGTCAGTGATAATTACTTCACAGCTTTACACCCTGTCTGTGTCGGGTGTCAGTGTTTTTCTCTGATAAATGAGATTGTTTCCTTTAAAAAAACGATATGAATCACACCTGTGAATAAGCAGGAAGCTTTGTAAAGTCAGCAGAAAAAATGTGCAGACAGAGGATGACCTGTTGGAAAGATACAGACAGCACTGTCATTTATTACCAACATAATTTAGATAATTTGGCAGAACACAAAGTAATTAAGCTTTTTCTATTAAGGTTACTAATTGTGTCAGTATAATTTGTTAAATTTAAATTGAACAAATTAATTTGTGTGTTACCAATTCAAGTCATCTTTTAAAGTTTCCATTTTTCAGTGTGTTTACAAAGGACTGCATGAGATTTCTATTGTTAACTCTACTTATTTATTTTATTCTTCTGTCTGTTGCTTTTCTATAAATAATTAAGAAGAAAATCACTTTGCTAGAATTAATCGGAAAGCAAAATGACAAAATCACATCATGGGAATACGTCGTCTGCTTATTTGATGTCTTTGATACCTAATAATTCTGGGATTATCCTAGGAGGAGCCTGTGGCCTCTGCAGATTCCTCTAAAGATGTGCTGAGGTTTAATTGTATGAAATATTTGTCCATTGAGCCACTGTGTTAAATCTATTTCCCATTATCCAAAATCGTTTTAGTTGTTATGGGCACTGATATGACATGTGGGAATGGCATTATGTAATCAAGTTTGACTTATGTTTATAAAGGCTGGTGTGCTCCATCATTTTTAGGAGGAATAGTTCCACTTTTGGTTTTAATTGGTATTTTCTGGCGATCCGGATCAGGGGGTGCATCCAGGATCTTTTTCATATGAGATGGGGTGTTATGAAACATTTTCCCAAATGTTTTCCCAGGGAGTAATTAATGGACCTGGATGAAAAAACACAGGCCTGTTTATGGGACTGATATCTATGAGTGTGTTTGGTTCAGCTTGATTGGATTTGAGGAGACTGTTGGGACTTGGTGGAGGTGTTCACTCTACTGACTGCCTGGAGTTTTATGTAAAATTATGCTTATTTAATTACCTAGAGATACATGTTCTTTGAATAAAAGTACCGACTCGTGGTATCAGCCCTACAACCGTACAGTACAACATGTACTTTAGTTCAACAAGGAGTCCTTCTTCAGAGAAAATTAAACTGCTTGCAACTAACTACTGTCTGATCTTGATCATTACATTACATACTCATAAGAACGCCATCTGCGATCGTCCCTGGGCAACCGAGGAGACACACAATTCACCTGTCGCAGTCATTTCAATGGATACATCTAATTATTATTGGAACTATTGCTGCTGCAGCAAAATAGAACCTTGAAGAAGTCAGTTCTAAATGCTTCTAAATAAAGATGGAAATCAAACAAGATGAATCGACACGTCAAAATGTATAACCTTGTTGTCTAAGAGATTGGGTCAGTGGGAAGATAAAGGAGTATGGAAAATAAAGAGAAAAGAATAAGTGTGAGAGGACAATCTAAAGACTGAAGGGATAAGGAATGATATATTTCCACGTCTCTCCCTCCTTCTCTTGCTGTTATGTGTACATTATGTGTTTCTCTATGGCTGCCTTTCACTCCCATTGCCCATTAGCTCTATTGAGAGGCTGGTTCTGAAGGGAGCACTAAAACCTAGTTGAATGCAGAGGTGGAAAGTGGTGGCGCTCGAACACGAGAGCGGCCATCACAGAGCTGCACTTTCCACTGCAGCAGGAGCAGACCTGCGTGCTCCAGCTCTCCACAGGTAATGCTACAAATGAGCACATTTGTCTGGATCCCCTTTCCTGCCTTAGATCAGTGCTTGACTGAGGGAAAGGCTGATTCTGTTGCTATGCTTCTTGTGTGTCTTAGTGTGTTAGTGCACGCTTCACATATTGCCACATCCTTTGTCTCCACAATAATACAGGACCCTTCTTGCTCGAGGCTTGCCTCCCGTTCTTTTGGCCACATGCATCCTTGTTGAAAACAGTGTTGTTCATCCCAAACAACGTTATGCTACATCGAAAAATGTGCGTTTAAATGAAGTACGTTTATATTAAAATACACAAAGAAAAGACTTTTATTCGACATGCTGCAGTAAGCTTTGTCCATAATTGATCCTCAAGTAGTAAACAAAGAAAAAATAAATCTTCAACTTTTACAGTTCTCGTCCTTCATCCGAGAACAACCTGCAATTTAACTGCATGTTGCTTTGAGCTCCAGTGAATGAAACTGACTGTTTTCACACATTATAGCTGCAGCTCCACTGTGCTTTACATTTACATTAACATCGTACTGCTCCATCAGCACTAGTGAATCTTCATTTATCCCCAGTGTGGCAGTGCTTGTTTTTTACAAAATGCTAAAACATTGCCACTAGCTTTATTTAAGGAGCTCTAATAATACTTTGTTATCTTTACTAGATCTCTGACTGTCTTTGACTTTGTAATGAAAGCGACGAACACAGAGAATTCCTACTCAACTCTGCTGTTTCCCTCAGCCCTTTTTTAACTGATTGTTTGTTTTTTCTTTATTTACACAAATTTCTGCACACAAGCTCTAAAAACTCACTTTGCACTTCTTGTCCAGCAACCAAATGACAAAATTAGCAACTGGCTGGTGAACTTTGGAGCATAAAGCTGAGTTGGTGGAGACCAAAACAGAAGTAAAAAACAGAGTGACTACTGGACTTAAAGTCACTGGGCTGCCTGAAAGAGGCATTAATACTAATATTACTCTATTTGTACATGTATGTAGGAATATTCTACTGTTAGCAGTTTTGCAATGACAATTTTAGCATAGTTAACACCTTCATCACCTCATCAACAAAAAAAGAAGTTGCTGTAGAGACATGTTCATATCAAATATTCAGGATCATGCAGGTTTAAAATATGTTGAGACGTATATTGTACATGTCACACACAGTAATATAAAGGGAATAATTTGTGGAAGAAATTATACACTTATACATCCTAGTCTGTCCTACACAGTGTCTGTAAAATGAAAATGAATATGCAACACTAGAACAATTAAACTTTAACAGGAGGCCAATCTTTACCTTTTTCTACACTTAATGCAGAGCAGGGAGTCGTGTCTCTCTGCAGCACGTCGAGTCAGAGACCCAGTGGAGCACATTTGAGTAACACAATGAAACAACAAAGTACTGTTTGCCTCTTGTTATAGTAAGCTGCATTAGCTCTTTTAGCTATGAAACACTGGAGAGTGTCTGTGATGTCTCATAATAAGTTAGGTAACAGAACAAACAAGGATGGAGAGTGTGAAGCAACAGAAATATAAATCCTATGCAGAGTTTCTCTCAAACCCAAAGTAAGATTGAGGAAGAAATGCAAATCTGTCGCCTTGGCGGTGGCGGTCAGGTGGTGCAGAGAGGTGATGTCAGTGGGTTTGGGATAACTGCAGAGCTGATCTGTATTCTCACCAGGCCTTCTCACAGAGGTACACCAACTGAATGTGCTGACCCACCATCTTTTTTCAATCAAAACAACTGGACACAAAACACAGCCTCCTGCACTAATCCACACATGGCTCCCTGCAGGAGACCCTCACAGGGGGAGGGGAGGAGATTTGTTTTTCTTGTCTTTGTCCATCTGTCTTTTAACCTGTTGCTCTTATTTTTCATTCATAATCTCACAGTGAGGAACATTCCACGCTGCTCTCTTATCCATTCACCTCACATACCAACAGACGATCTGTTTTCAAATCACCTCTGCATCAACAACCTGCACACTCTTGTGTTTTTGAAGTGAAGAACCACACAGAGCCAGCTAAAGCATCTAATTATAGCCAGTGAGAGACACTGGGGAACCATCAACCATGCAGCTCTCACTATACTGCTGATGGTTGACAGCAAGAGAAGAGGATGGATGGATCCACACTACATACATGTACTCAACGTGTTTTTAATTGCACGTCATGGCCAGGTTGTTCCAGCAGAGCAAGGCCTTCACATGCACGGCCATGTGCTGTTTTATAAAGCGTATCTATCGATTCAGGGCTCATTTGCAATGCAGAGAGGTTGGTATAATTTAGGAACCTCCAGATCATGTTTTTAGACATCAAACCAAACAGGTCGATGTGCCATTAATTAGCTCACACTTTGAGTTCAGGTGTAGCGCTGTGTGAATACAAAATCTAAATGTCAGCCAAGTCGTCATCAAGACTCCCCTGTGTTTGGCGTCCCCTGTGGCCCTGCAGGGTGCAGACTATAGATTCACCAGAGTTAATCCCCCCCCCCGCTTCACCTCAGAAGTGGCCTGGCTTGGGCCGGAGCTCAGGGGGAGGAGGCAGCTGATTTATTCCACAAATAGAGAGATGAGGTGGGACGGCAAGGACACTGTGTCCCATAAAACAACTTTTCATGCTGTGGTTTCAGTGATGGTTCAAGTGCTCAAAACATAGTATTAGCATTTTATAGAATATGATACATTGTATATGAAATATATTTTAATAACCATGACCAACTACCAAAGTACCACTTCTTACGAGTCTCGCAGCCCATTGGCCATTGTCTGATAATGAATTAGCCTCTGGGGGCAACAGTCAATATTTTCGGGCTTCCAGGGTGACATGTATTTGAGCCAAGACTCTGTCTTCCTTTGGTCCTACACTGTTTATGGTCTGACTAGTTTCTGTTATCACACGAGCTGAATGTTTTGCCACACAAAACACAAACAGATATTTTTCTTGTCTGTGCTTTAGGTCCAGACAACATTTAACTCATCTCTATCAACAGCTTTCTGCATTCGAATGCAGATAAATTAAACAGCCAACAGAGATGCAGTTTGGTCAATGTGAAGCTAATATTGCAGGTCATAGTTCAACAAAACAAATCCTGGATTTGCCCCCTTAATTATATCCAAATCCAACAGTTAATGGGTTCTTCGGTGGCCAATAACCCCAAACCCTAACTCCCCTCCACCAAATTTCACTAAAGTAGGTTCAGTAGTTTTTGTGTAATCCTGCAAACAGACACACAGACATGCTAACAGCAATGAAAACATACAGCTTCATTGACTGAGGTAATAACTGAGGCCCATCATCCTCCTCTCCATATGAAACACATCGATCTGAGTTACCAGAGTGTGCTCCTGAAGCTCTATTACATTAGAATGTGGCGGCTGGAGGAGGCATTTACGAAATCTCTTATCTTTAATTTTTATTTAACTGTTGATTTTGCTGTATTTTCCCTGTAAACGCTTCAGTGTATCATCACTGGTTTGGTGCTGTGCTGCAGACCCTGTGTCTGAAGTGAGTCTCTGGTGAATACTGCTAATGTTAACTGTTGACTGAGGCAGCACAGTGCTGCCTGAGCCGTGGCCTCCAGTGTCTCTGAAGTGTTGGCCCAGTCAGTGTTTTCACAGAGTATTTCAAAGGCCTCTTTTGATCCCCATTGCCCTTGCCAGTCTTTATCCTCTGTGGAGGTACAGGCTGCATCTGGATCTGTTACATAAGCACCCCCACCCCACCCCAGCCTCACTCCCTCTTGCAGTGCTCATGGCGGTTTACGCTGCACTCCTCTTCCTCTACGTCCTCCCTCAAACCTCCAACACTGCAATGCCACCTCTGCTTTAACCTGACATGTTACATCTATTATAATGGGACGTGTCTCTATCACTTGAGTGAGGTCATGGTCCGTGCTTGAAGTATAATTCATCTGCAGTTGTTGAAGTTGTTTAGTAAAAAATGTCATTTATGGGGGGTATTGCTAATTTTCATTCTCTCTTCCATTGTCTTATAAGAATGCCAATTATATAGCAGTATTATTATTATAGTGTCACAGAATCAAGGAATGTGCATTTTAATGTATTTTATGTTGTTGTAATTACACACAATCTTTGCTGATAGTTATTTACTGGCATGTGTGGGCCTGCTTTGTCAATGTGGAACGTTTGGTCCTGTAACCCTATGTCCACTTTTGGCCCAAAAAGCAGAAGGATGTGAACCACTGTCTCTTGGTCTTCTTGTGAACATGAGGTGCTCCAGTGTAATCTGGATGTAAAACTGAAAACAGGAATTAGCAAATACCTCCCAAATGGGACATTTTTCAATATAGCTGAAGTAGGCAGGTTTCAAATTGAAATATAACAGTTTTTTAGGTGCAGCCTGTTTCAATAAATAATTGGTTGGGTATTGACAATGCTGCTGGTTTAATTGATTAACCGATTTTTGGCTGTTGGAGTGTGTGGGTGGTGATAAAGACCTTTTCATTCTCTCCTGTCAGGTATTGAAGCAGTAGACAAAATGATATTTCTAAAGCTCTAGTGAAGGTTCATTCCCTGTAGTATAGCTCAGCCAGCAGCTACATCATAATATGCAATATGCTGTTGAGGGAAGACTATTTGCAGCACTGCAAGGTGGTTTGAAAAGTTTGGTGTTTTTTTGTAAAACTTGTCTTGACACTGAGCAGAAATGATTTGATGAAACAAGCTCGCTCCTTCTGATCCTTTTGAATGGACTTGATGGGTGAGCTGTGGGCATCATGTGCTCGCCGTGCAGAAAATTGCTGAAGATTGTTGACAGAGTGGGATGCTGCGGATGCCTGGAAGCTCCTCTCTCCCTCCTAGCAACTGCTGAATTTTGCCAGCAACCGAGGCAGGAATAGAATTGGACGGTAGACAGCTCATCTCAAGATACCTGCTCCTCATCTCCTTCCACAGGAGATAGTTGGAGTGATTTAAAAGTTTTCTCTCGCTCCACTTTCCAACGTAAAGTTGACACTTAGGAAACATTTCTAAGAGTTGTCTTTAAATTGCAGCTAGCTGTTTAAAAAGAGTGCTCATCTTCTTTCTGTATGTGAAATTGAAAAATCCTACATATTTCTCATTATTTGTTAACTGCAACAGATTATAACACTTTCAATGTAACTGCAATACTTTCTATAACAGCACTATTCCCACATTTATAACCTCGTTCTTTGATGTCTTTCCCCTCCATAAACCTGCAACCACATTTTCACAGTCCATTTAGTGCCACTATAGATCATACACTCTTAATTGTCCCATTTATCTGAAAGTAATTACTCCATATCATTGTGCTGGACTCGGGCCATGTTTCTTGGGTACTTGTTCCCTCATCTTCGGGGCCCGAGAGATGTCCTGATTGTCCAGAATGAAGAGGAGGCTGATGCTGCCCACACGCAATTACGGTCTGGACCGGCCGCGGCAAAAGATTGTATTAATTGGCCTGATTCTTTACCCTCAACATTTCACAGAGGGGGGGGGGCCTGTGAGTGCACATGCTGTAAAAACAAGCAGAGCCAGCTGTGGTGTCCTTGAAACTTTAGGTGATTTTGTACCACTTTCTCTTCTACTCACACACCGTGCCGTTTGGCCTTGGGCTGCTTGTCACCAGTCATCCATATACCCGAGCCACGCTGGCACACCTCAGCACTCTGCCTGGAGATCAACAACATAGACAACAAGCATCAGGGAACAACTGTTTCTTCAAGGAAGGTAGATCACATTACTGTTCCGATGAAGAACAATCAGACACTGTGGTTCTCCTATATTTGGATGTGAGTAATAAAGCTGCTGTCTCCTCATATCTCTTTTCTTATGTTGTGTGGACTTCAGTATGAAACTGAATTTGCAAGCTTATATGTTAATTTGAATGATTTACTTAACTGGTGTAATGTTTCATACGTTGCGTGTTGGCTATTTCAGAGGTCTGTTGAGTGATCGACATAATCTTCACACCCAAATTGACAACTTTTCAAAATAAAAGCTCTGTAAAATAAGTTCGATATAAAGCATTGGAGCAAAAAAAAGAATGTTTTGCTTTTAGTTTGAAAACAAATCGCTAAAGAGGAAGTGATTGTATGAATGTTGCTGCCATGATGAAGAGCGACACCTGCGACACACTTGAATGTCTGTGTCAGTCTGATGCAGTGAAATAAAAATAATCAGATTATCCAGATGATCTGGCAGGACAGATATTAGTTGACGCAGACTGCCAGTCGTGGACCACTGTTTATCTGAGGACATGGGACAAGATTCAGCTCTGTCAGATGATTGTGAAATTAGTATTGAAGTCTTTAAAATAACCCTTTGAACTGAGGTGGATGGATTTTACCCACATTCAGGTCACTGTATCACCTGTGGGAGTAACATTATCTTTTACATTAAAGCAAACTTACCTCTGCATATTCATGGGACGCCCCACTGAGAGAAACCCTGCAGGCTCTACCCAGAATGTCTGCGCTGGTTTTTCTATTTTGAAGCTGACTTTTACCTTAAATGCCACTCACCACAGAGGCTCTCAGCTCAGGGAACACGCTCTTTTATTCATCCGCAAAGATGCATCGCTATGAGAAGTGGGAAACAAATGACAACATGACTAATGTGTATATTTTCAACAGTGATGAACATTTTCCCCTATGCGTACATTTATCTGTGTGTGTTTGTAGTAGACGTGGATATGCATATTCAGTGTAAGGTGGCACAGTTTGGCTTGTGTATCTGCATAATTCAGTTTGTCACGGCTATTGAACTGAGAGGAGAAAATGTGATGCTGTGGGAGTTGAGAAATGGGAAATTCCTTTTCTACTGCTTGGATGTGCTGCAGATGTGTAAATTGATGGAAAGAGCGGAGAATATACAAAAGTGTACATTTCCATCTGCCACCCAGTGCAGTCAGTGACATGCTGACACAGACAGTGAAGCATGAAGCAGATGTTCTGGAGCAAGATTAAAGTCTCATCATCTACATTATTTGATTGTGTGATTTATTGTTCTCTTTTCTCTGTAAACTTGATACTCAAATCCGATCAAGCTGCAGCTCTGGAGGTCACACTGGCCCACAGTCACCTACACCACTTGCAAATGACGCATAGAGATTATAGACGGCTATGGGATTCTTTCAGAATCGATGGGATTTAGTTGTCTCTTTGGGAAAACGAGCCGATGTGCTTCTGCCAAACCTACCGCCAACATACCGTTGTGCACCATCTGCCGGTCTGGCCTCAGACTTCCCTGTTGCGCGGTTTGCACCTAATCTGCCCTACCTACAGTCTCTTACATAAGCGGCCGCTAGCCAACCAGCACTTCTCAGTCCAGTTTTCTGCTTGCATGCTCCCTGTGTTCCCAGGACTAGAGAGATGCAAACAGAGAGAGGTGTATGTGGAAAACACTGAATAAATGCTGAGAATAGCTTCGCCGAGGGGGCTCCACCATATGGCAGCCAGTGCTCCTGACGTTAATGTGGTGCTGGGTACTTGCTGGTGGCCACACACAGGGTGGGAGCATGGCACCCTACATGGGCTCTGTCTCTCACCATATCTCCTCTCTCTCTCTCTCTCTCTCTCTCTCTCTCTCTCTCTGTGTGTCCCTGCCTCATCCTGCCTCCATAATGTGTCTGTCCTCTCCAGAGACAGATCCGGCGAGAGACGGGGAGAAGAGCAAAGCTGAAAGGGTGGGATAACGCCATCAGTTGATATCTTGTCTCCGCTCTCACTGACAGCTGCATTCTGTCAGGTGTGCTGCTATTTCTGTGGCCAGGATTTGGAGCAGAACGTTCATTACTTCAGCGTGAAGCTCTGCCCCAGTGCAGTGTGAGTGACGCCTGCAGATAATGAGCGAAAAACGACTTTAAACTTAGCATCAGCAGTATAAGCATTCAGCAAACAGATCATAACACCTGTCGTGGAAATGCTCATGATATGCAGGTATTCTGTGTTGACATGGTGACAATATTTTTAATACAAGCCTATTATTTTTCCAAGGGATTTAACCTGTGAGGACACGCCTGCGTTAGGTATGTCTGACCATACAGCCTCTTCACATATGACAGATGTTTTCATTGCATCATTAGTATCTTTTTTAATGAAGCTCCAGCTGTAGGTGACTGACATACAAACACAATATTTTGTTGTTAAAGTCCATGTTAGCTGTGCTGTGATGACTCATTGACATGTTTGGCTTTTTATCTGTGGAAATATGCAATCATCAAGCAAGAAAAATGGCCTGTCAAAGTTTCAGTCAGTGTTATATGTCTTTTTTTATGTTTCATCTGATATCTTGGTCTTGTATTGACCAAGTACAGTATATTTGATAGTATGTTCAGAAAAAACTCATGGTAAATGGACTGGAGGAGCTATATTTAATATATATATATATATATATATATTTTACAGGTTTCATGGATACTTTTGCTACTTTGTACAGACTGTATGTCAGTGTAGTTGTGTTCTCTTCCTCTGTGAGTTGTGCCTTAAGCCTCTCCTTATGTAAGTGGATGTAACACGGTGCTGAAATGAGCCTGTCTGGATTAGTTGACTCTGACTGTAACAGCGAGCTCCTCCTCTGACCACATGCTGCTTCTGGAAACAGGAGCGACATATGTAGCACCCTCTGTTGGTGGAAGCGTGGTGAGTGCATCCCTCTGCCAGAGATGCTCTTCAGGGTTTAGGGTGGATAATGTTCGACAGTAACTGTGACAGATATATTGCACTGCTCCTGTGTCTGTTGTTCTCTTTTGGTCTCTCTCCTCTGATGCTATCAGCGTTTGTCGGCGCGCACCCTTTCATCCGTCTTTTTCCTGCACCCTCGCTCCCTCTCTATTCCTCTCTCACCTGCTCCACAGCTCTGTGAGCTTCTCCTCTCTCCTCCTGTGCATCAATGTCATTTTCATGACAACGCCGAATTGAGCCAAAGGCATTGAGAAAGCACCCAGAAATATCTAGAAGAAGCTTCTGCTGTACATGTATCATGAGGGAGAGAGAATAATAAGTATCAACTCACAGTATATCAGACGTTTATTATGGTGCTTCCTCTGTTCAGTGAATCTTGTTACATAAACCTCTATAATATTCATAGTGTACGCACAGCTTTGAGAAACATGGCTGGTAGGAATTCATTCTTATTCTAAGGGGAGAACATTTATATTCATATCAATACAACACCATTTATGACCATTTTCGTTTCCAAACCTAACACATAGAGGAGAAAACAGAATACACAAACAACTTTCACACTTTGGTCTTCAAATAACATGAATGTTGACTGATGAGTTCAGCAGATCAGCACCATCCCAGGAAGGAGCAGAAATCAAAATCAAGCACATGGAGAGGAAGCTTTTTCTCTTTTCGTCTGCTCTGACTTCATCAAACTTCCCCTCAGAGTTACCAACTGTTGACTAGAATTATAATAGTGCAAACTGTTAGTCAAATATAGCTAAAAAAACAACAACAAAAAGTCAGCAGAGTCTCAGAAAAACACTGCCAGAGTCTGATATGTCCGACGGCATATCAGGGCCACTTAAAGGGAAAGAGTTTTTGAGAATTAAGTTGTAATATAATGAAAATGAGGTGGTCATTTTATGCTATGTGTCATTTAAACGATCAGTCTGTTGACTGTGTGAATATGAGGGATGATGATCATCTTGTTTTGTTATACATAAGTTTAGCTTACATAAATAATAAAAGTTATTTCAGAATTTAAGACTCTATTCTGAAGAAAGAACCACCTGGAGTTGGAGGAAATTACCTCTTTTGTGGAGGAAATGTTTGGTATTGGTCAAAGTATGTTTATAATTTTCTTGAACGTGATATCTTAGTTTAATAATATTTAACGGGAGCAAGTTATGGATGCCATAATGAAAATTGACACGATTTATCTTTAATTTTCTCAAAATTTCCTTGTGACCAAAGGTTACATCCTTGTGAATATAATATATAAGCACTGCCCATGTGGAATTTCATTACATCAGGCACAATTCACTTGGACTTGATGATAAACTGATTAACTTTCAATGGTCAAAGGTCATGTTGGCCTCAAAAAACATGTGTCTGGCCTCTTGAATGTGACGTCTCGAGTTCGCTTGAGGGCATTTATTTAACTTTTGATTAGTTGTCACTTGGACTCAAAGATAAAGTGATTATGTTTTAGTGGTCAAAGGTAAAGATCACAGTGACCTCATTTGAATCTGGGGGGAAAAAGTATGTGGAAATATATACACAGAAACTGCACTGGTTGGCAGAGTCATACAACCGCAGTGGTAGCTCTAGTTTTCTGTTTCTGGACATATAATGACTTTTCTATCATGAAATGAAGACTGTATAATTCATTATTCTTGTAATATAAAGACATTTTTTCTCATTTAATTACATTTTTCCCCATATTTCATTAAATTAGGACTTTATTCTCAAAATGTCTGAATAGGTTTTTCTTTAATAAGGCCCTGATACTCCGTTTTCGATTTATCCTGAATCCTGTTGCAGAAAGGCAGTGTAATTCACACTGGTCACAATGTGCATCACGTCCTCAGTGACATTCTCGAAGCTAAATCGTGTGCTAGACTCAAGAGGCCTGTGGGGCTGTATACTGTACATAGCGCTCTGGTGGGCTGAGTGACATGTATATAGTAGTGAGGCCCCATCAGTGCAGTCAGACCTGAATGAAAAAGGCTTGTTGCTTGAATCAGCAGAGCTGCCTGGAGACTTCATTCATAAAACCAGGCTTTTACAAGTGTGACACCACAGTATACAACAATGATTTACATGTGATCTGCTCATATTGCTCTAAAGAAACAGTAAAATACAGTGAAGGAACATTTTCTTTGTAAAATGGCAATGCCTGATGTATTGTAGCTCGGTAGAGCCCTTCTCCATCCATCTATCTGACTCAGAATAAGCACCTGAGTCTTCTCTCTCTGAGACACCATGTGCATATGAATTTCTTATGGCAGCAGGAGCCATGAGGAAGGTAGGAGAGGAGTCTTGGGGATGCTCAGCTCCGTTAGGTACGCAGTGTGTCTGCAGTGTATATACTGCTCTGTAATTTCTCTCTAACTCTCTTTGTCTCACTCTAAACACCTCTCAGCACCCACCCATATCTTTCAGGACTGTTAAAGACTGCAGTGTGACAAAGTGCAGTGTGTCAGCTTTTATGCACATGTGTGGGAAGCTTGCGTGTGCATTAGTAAAGCATATGTTAATCACTTTTCTTTGTGAGATTTTGAATTAGCCAGAAAAAAGGCTAGAAATGAGGCCAACGGCACATCCAGAAGGAGCCAAATGAAACAATGAAACCAACATGATGTTTCTTAAGCTGCTTTCAGATATATGCAGAGACATCTGGATATTCTTAACATACATGGACAAGCTGTACGTAAGAATACAAATGTCCAAGTCCGAGTTTCTCATGTGAGTGAGAATGTATGTTGGTGCCACCCCTCACCTGAACGTTGTTTTGGCACATTTGACTCGGACAATCTCCAGCTGCGATCCAGATATGTGAAAGGCAAAGTTTGGAAAATGTCTGGACCCGGTTGTTTGGACTGTATCCTTCAGAGTTCATGTCTAAAAACATCTCTATTAAGTAGCATTGATGCCAACAGAGCAGCTTCATTAGCACTGATGCTACATCTCCATGTTCTGCTGGAGAGATGAGCGTCATTCTCCCCGAATATCTTTCATCATTTGGTGTTTTTAATGTTGTGGTGCAGAGTCACTGTTTAACACATAAACCATAATCTCCCTCTGGTGTTCAACTGGATTCTCATCTGGTGACATGGAGCGATGCTTGCGAGCTACAGGCAGTCACCTCCAGCTGCGCTGCTCAAATCATGCCTCCACAATCCTCCAACATGCACTCACCCGACTAATTTGGTCTCTTTAAGATGCAAAGATTTCCTATCTGTCCCTTTGCTTTTCAATGCCCTGCGTCAGTATCACTGTCTGTCGATTCAGCCCCTCCACCACCCCAGCGTCCACCTGCAGGCTCCGACAGAGGGTTAAAGATTTTTGCTCATCTCTCCCTTTTATACCGATGTAATCTTATCTGGGGAAGTTATCAGATCAGAGCCGAGACACCAAACTCAGCAGGAAGGCATTTCAAACGTGAGTTGTCTGACTGAAATATGATTTACATATTTTTCATATTTATGTCAAATCTTATTTTTCAGGTTTTTCTTTTAATTTGTCTCTTAACTATATAAACATTGCTGTCAGTCTAAATCAAAGCAGTGTAAAAAACAGTGCAGATAACATGGTTAATAAACTAGAGTAGTGCTTAAAAAACCTAAACCCTATAGCACATAAACAAACAGCATTCAGAGAGGAAAGTGTTTTTGGGGGGATAAAGACGCTGGTCCGTTTTATTAGTGTGTTTTATTATTAATGTGCAATGCACTCTGAATAATTGTGCACTCAGCTTTTTTTTTTCCAAGTCCTCTGCTGTTCTGCTGCAGCGTTACCTCAGAGGAGAGCCTCATCCAAACTGAAGATGAGAGAGATTTTACCCCTCGGGCAAAAACTTAGAATGAAGAAGGCTTAGTTAAAAACCAGAGAGGGAGAAAAGCCTGCAAGACTCTGCAATGTCTTTTTGTTTTTTCTATTTTGTGCTACTCTGCTGCAGCATCACCTCAGAGCAGAATCTCTTTTAAAGTGAAGATGAGACAGATCCATATTGAAGATGAAAGAGATTTTTTAACTCTAAAACTGAGAATTATTAGATGCAAGTGGAAATATATTCATAAATATATTCTTAAAATGCAAGAGGGAGAGAATCCACAACGTTGTGCAAGAAAAAAAGACAGAATATAATCCTGGACAGTTTATTTGAAGACCTTTCACAGGACCAACAGTAACTTCATTCCACATGTTGGCTGCTGTTTTGTTTGGCCGGGACTGGTCTGCTCATTTCACTGTTTTTCTTGTGTCTAGACACTGGTTAAGAGGAGTTATGAAAATATATTTGATGAATGCAACATAAACAGGATAATTATAAGGTTGGAGATTCGAAATGATCATTCTTCTTCTTTATCTCCCAAATCTCATTATCCTTGCCCTCATTTATGATCCTGCACTTTTCCTCCCACGCTCTTTCATCCACTATTCTCCCCAACTTCTCTTTTACTCATTCCTCCGCTCTCTGCCTCCCCCTGCAGGTGTCTGTCTGGTGCTGGGTTGTATGATCTATCCTGATGGCTGGGACAGCGACGAGGTGCGGCGGATGTGCGGGGAGCAGACGGACAAATACAGCCTGGGAGCCTGCTCGGTGCGCTGGGCCTACATTTTGTCCATCATGGGCATCCTGGATGCGCTCATCCTCTCTTTCCTGGCGTTCGTGCTGGGGAACCGGCAGGACGGACTCATGTCAGAAGAGCTGCTGGCTGAGAGCAAGGGTGAGGAGGATGTATCTGATCGAAATATAGATAAAGTGTGATATTTTATTGATCTCCTTTGTGAAAATGTCCCTCTTTACTTCTGCAACACACTGAAAGTCAGAGCCAGTTGTTGAGCATGTTGGGATTCAGCGTCTCACTTAAAAACTTTTCAATAGAACAGCTATACTTCTGACTTACTTCCAGAGAGGTTGTGATTTCAACTGTTTGTTTGTTTGTTGCTTTGAATGTTACGCAAAAACTTCTTAACCAATTTCCAGCAAGCGTGGTGGAGGGATGGGTTTGGGCCGAGGAAGAATTACATTTTGGTGCAGATGCATTTTAAGGGGCTGCATATTTTTTAAATATTGTCGTGGGTTATAAATCTCTGGGTCATTGATGTATAATTGATTGAATGCTCTCACTGTGTATCCTGATGATGCACCAGTCCGTACTTATTTTAGGCATCAACTGGTGCAAAATGCTTCCTAGCATTTTAACCAACACCAAGTGTGGGCTCATATTTCTTTAGTTCTTGCCTCCCTCCATTAGCTGCCTGTTAAATTTAATATTGGTTTTATCATTCTTTTACAGCTTAGCACAGTCTGCCCCCACAAAGCTACTACCCAAAGTCATAATATGTGATTTTCCAGCCAACACTTGATGGTATAGTTCCTATAAATCAAGGCAAGTGACTGTGGGTGACCATCAGGGCCAACAGTTTCAAACTTGACAGCACCTGTTTTTAAATCATTGCTTAAAATGCATTTATTTAGAGGGAGGTCTTTTAGTGCCTGATTTTCAACTTGTTTTAATGGATGTTCATTTATATATATTTATTTGTTTGTCTAGTTTTTTTCTGTGCTGTTTCATTCCCATGAATGTTTTAACCTTAGATATGTACTCTATAAAAAGAGTGTATTATTATTACTATTATTGTTGTTGTTATTGTTATTTTTATCATTTAAATTACAGCTCAATCATTTTTTAACGATTAGCTCATCCCTGATGCCATCTACTGGTGACTGTGTGCAGCACAATCGGCCTCTGTGAGGGTTGCACATATCTGACAATGTGTGAACATGGAAGTCTATTAATAGCTTGACCTTGAGAACCATGTTGTGCTCTTTAATATTTTTCTCTGGGGTTGTGCTTTTTTTCACAGAGGGAGGCAACGCCTAAACAAATCAACATCGTAAGTAAGAACAAAACATCCATCTTGACACCCTTCTTCCCTCAAACCACATCCCTCCATCCGTGAATGTTAGGGGATAAGGTTTTACATGTATGTTTTTTCTAAAAAGTAACTAGTAACCATAGCTGACGAATGAATTCAGTGGACTGCATGAAATGGAAATAAAACAGTCAATAGTGACTTTGCACTTCTACTTTCTCTGTCGTTCTCTCAGGTTCCTGAATCTCCATGTTTGTTATCATTAAGTCCCTCAACATCATATAAAGTGTGGAGGCAGTCCAGGTCTGTGGAGGAGAGGAATACCGTTGAACCAGCCAGCCTGCCTTTCACATCTACCTGCCAAATAAAAGAACCCTGTGTAACCCCACCCTGGAAGTCCATCACAGTCCCTTTACGTCAGTCCCAGCACTTAGATGGAGCCCAGCGCTCTCTTATGTCATTGTGTCTATACGGAGCTAACCCATGCACAACATCACATAGACCATGGCGGGGGCAGAGACTGTTATTCTGTTGAGATGTGTATGGATGACCCACCACCTACCTGGGAAGGCACAGGGTCGACACCTGCAGTACGAGCACAGACACACACATGCATACACATGTGCCGCCTCACTCATGACCACAACAATACAATACATTCAAACAATACATGAACAAATTGTAATGACAAATATTAGACTATGTTAACACTTAGCTGTGTGTATCAACGTCCAAACGTGTTTCCTGTTTTATTTGTGAAAAGAAGAAACCGCTCAGTTTCAGAAAACATTGTGTTGCTGTAAATCTATTGTGTTCCATGTGTACGGTTTGACAATGGAGTGAACGTTTTATTTTCTTCTTTTGCTTCTTTGTTCCCCCTTATTTACTGGAAAAAAAAGATATTATAAACTGTTTTATAAGATTATACCCCAAAAGAGCCAAAAAATGTATTTGCAAAGTATGTACAGTAAATATTAAAAGATGCTCTAGGAATTTTAACAAAAATCCATTCAACGCCCTGCTAGCTACCTTTGCACAACGCTTCAGTTTAAGAAAAGAAATATTTTATAGTCTGTACACTGTGATGGAGGCTTTTGGGACTCTGCTACAGGACTCGTAGCTGCTGTGTGAGTGTGTGTGTGCGTGTGTGTGAGTGAGTGCATGCACTTATGTGAGTTTCTGCGTGAATGTGTTGCGTGCAGTCATTTGTCGGGCTGGTGGACCGGCCTCGCACACAGTCGTCCTGTTGCGTAGCTAAATCTGTCTCCGTCTTTCTCACTTTCTGATTCTCTCTCCTCTTTGCTTTGTTTTGTTGGGACATACAGGGTAACACAGCAGAGTTATTGAGTGTTGTGTACAGTGACTGGCGTGTCGGAGGATTCAACTCCAGTGACAAAGGGTTAGTATGAGGCCTGTCCCAGCCTCACCTGTGGATATTATGTAAATAGATATTCTATAGATACCAAACAATTAGGAAACAAGGAGATAAACCTACAACAATTAAAGAGATTCCTTTAAGAATATATTAACACTTAATAAAGGTTTTCACTGTAAAACACTGCTGTGATGTTTGTTCATTTGTTAAGGGACGGGGGTGCAGTTGTCATGTCATCTGTGGTCTGAGAACAAGGACGTACAATATCAGAGACAGATAAACTGCTGGGTCAACCTGCAGTATTCTGAGGCTGCTGTCTTAGACAGCAGATATCTCAATCAATCAATCAATCAATCAATAAAGCTTTGTATGGCCTATTTTCTGAAATCACAATTTGTCTCAAAGGGCTTAACAAGATTCACATAACATAACTTAACATAATGGAAAGGTGTGTCAATGTGTTAAGTATTTATACATAAGAAAATGTTTGATAGAGATGAGAGCAGCAATGACAATTAAAATGGAGGAGTTATTGCCAGTGATGGTGGAATATGTGAGTAGACATGTTCTATATCTGAGCAATCTTGTAATTATTCTCCACGATCAGCTGCCTCCACGATCGTGATCCACAATCCACACATTACTTGTATGAACCAAGACACCATCTTCTGTTAGTTACTAGTTCCTTATATCACACGAGTCGAAAGCTTCTCCACACGAAACACAAACAGTGATAGTTTTCACTGGTGTTTTAGATCCAGATGGCTTTTAACAGCCATCACTATATGAATGCAGAGGAATTATATATATAAGCAGATAGATAGTAAGCATTTCGGACAATGTGTTCCACCTCTTTCACTCTCTGACTGTTATCCTGCGAGCAGCCAAATTCTGCTCAATGTTACTGGTCAAACTTAAGAACTGAAACCAGAAGGTGTCCTGCCCCAGATGATTGTTCATATTCACATGCATAATTAAAATATAAGTACCTGTATATCTGCCATAATTGTGAATATTGAGATATTCAGAATGAAGCATTGATCAACCTTTTCTGAAGGGTTCATACATTCTATTACATATGGAAAATTCACCAGAACAATCCCGGCTCAAGCTCTACTGTTAAATAAAGTATTCAACCATATAACAGAGTGGTCATCTATGGATGGACTTTGGATCTGTTCAATATCTGATGGAGACCACATTACATGGGTGAAAGGTCCAGGAAAAGCTTGTTTATTGTACTTGAGTTGGAAATGTTTTATGGGCCTGTAATTTCCAAAGGGGGGAAAAAGTAAACTCTCATGAGATGGTAAGGTTTTGGTGACCGGATGTTTTTACTGATCACTGAACAATGTGCAGAGTAATAAAAATACATACGTTACATCACTTAACAACACACAAGACCAACAATTGCTCAAAGTGCATTTGAGGGAAAAAAGCTGAACGTATTAAAGTATTAGAGAGACAGTTTTCTTTATTGTTTGATGAGGGATGTTTTTCTTATGAAAGACTAGTCACTGGCTGTTGTTACATTTGAGATTTAAATAAATATATATAGTTGGTTAGATATGTGAAAATTCCCTTCAAACTTTCATTATTTCTCTCAGGCCCCTTAACTCTGACTTTCTGATTCCAAGTAACATTAAGAGAGTTGATAAAATTGCTGTGAGATTAGGAGATTGACCTTTTACTCAAAAGAGAAGTCACAATAGGCTTTTAATCCAAGTCACATGTTTCAACCAATACAGAGAAAGGAATGTCACAGTGAGGGAATTACAATCATACCACTTTTAACCACTATTGTTTTTATCTGGTGCTTTATGACAAAATGGCAACAATCAGTGTCTGTGTGGTTCAGATGAACCTGTGATCTGGAGATTAAACATCGTTTCATCCTTATTCAAAGCAATCAGTACTGTCAGCCACTTTCAGCACTCAGATCACTGATTAGTTGTGTGTGTGGTTCATTGTCCTCATGGGAGTCGTCTCAGTTCTCCACAGAGTGGGCACGGGGGTTTGTATAATTGCATTTCACTGTTTCTCTATAAGTGAGTGCATTCAAATGTCACAGTGCCTCATTAGCAGGGTTATTGTTGTTCACTGTTGTCCTTTATTTCCCCCGGGAACAATAAAGTATCAATCAATCAATATTGATTTCCTGGAATAAGTTTGTCACCTCTGGATTTATTCTGGATTTGTAAAGTCAGACTCTTGAGGTTAAACTCATGACAGGATGAGGAGAAATGAATGATACAAACACCTGGGTACATTTAGAGGAAGAAGTTGAACTCTGGCTCAGACAATGAATATTCCAGCATGTGTTCACATTCACATAGTCCAAAGAGATTCAATCAGGCAGAATAACAGAAACCATCAGTCGGGATGGACCATGGATGTGTAGGATGCTTTCAGTGACTCACTGAATTAAAATGGTACTAATGATATCTAGAAACTCTTTTTCCACCGGTCAAAAAATCCACTAACACCTGCTAACATCTGTTTTTTGTCTGCAGTTGGAATGGATACAATCAGCATTCACAACCTTGTTAGGAGAAATACTTTTAATTGGCTCCGACAGAAACATGACAATAGTGTGAACACGATACATAAATAAACGAATAAACAAACAAATGTGGAAGTAAATGAAGATATGAATATAGAGATTAATGAATAAATAAATACAATTTTAATTAAAGTACTATTTTTATTTATTTGTTCATTTATCTATTTAAATTATTGTCATGTTTTGTCATTCACAGTTAAGCACAATTCATGGTTCTGCGTCGCAGCTACGCAGCATCCGTCACATAGATGTGTACCCTACCCTGACGTGCACCTCCCCAACAATGTAACTACACATCGAGGCGACGCAGACCACAAGAGCTGTGCTTAATTGAGGCAAAGGAACGAACACAGGCGATGTCTTTCTTTTCGTTGTTGCAGTTCTTTAAGAAAAAGTAATTGCTGTTCAACATCTAGAGAGATGTCAGAGAGTTGTAAATAAGCGAACCAGAAGCCAGAAGACACTCAACACCAACATAGAAACTCTATCGCCACTAGCGATTTGGTGTAATTGACTTAAAGGTCCAGTGTGTAAGATTTAGGTGAAAGGGAACTATTGGCAGAAATGTAATGTAGAATAATCCTCATGAAGTTTTCACTAGTTCATTTCATCTAAATTGTATGAATTGTAGTTTTGTTTACCCCATAGGTCCTTTATATGTAATACTTAATATTTACATCGAGGGGGTCCTCTCTACGGAGGCCACCATGTTTTTTACATTAGTCCAGACTGGACAACCTCAACACCTTTTGAGTTTTTATGAAAGCTGAAGCTACCACAGGTTCTTTTTCATGTTTGTAAGGAGAGAGTGAGGTGAGGGGTGTTCAGCTGCAACATGCAACGTCAACACTAGATATCACTACATTCTACGCACTGAACCTTTAAACACAGCTATGCACGCTGGGTCCACCTGCAGCGTCGCTTCAACTCAGAAACCAGAATCAGCCTTCTCGCTAATAAAAACACTCACACTGTCTCTTTAAGACTTGGACGATGGGCGGAGAGAGCAGGATTCAAACGTGTAGCCCCGCCCCCTCCGTTTCCTGTCGCGGAGACAGGAACCAAACTTCAGTCCAAACAAAATGGGGGCTTCGCTGGACACCCCGACGAGCTGTCCCCTGTGCAACGAGCTGACCCGGGACCCCGTCACCCTTAAGTGCAACCACCGCTTCTGCCGGCGGTGCATCGGGGACCTGTGGAGCGTCACACCGGACGGGCCGTACCATTGTCCGGAGTGGAGGTGTAAGACCGTGTACCCCACTCTGCCGTTCGACCGCAGCCTGGTGTCCTCTCCGAGTCGATGGGCTGCAGGTACGATCTGGAGCCAGGATGTCAGTGAACGTGTGACTGTAACCTCAGCTCGTTCAAACAGCCCCACAGGGAGCTGCCAACAGGCTAATGTTTCACTAGAGCTAGCTCACGTTACTCTGTAGCTACTTCCTGACAAATAGCTGGCTCGATTTCACTTTACACTTAAAGTTACGACATCCATTTTGAGTAAAAGTAGTTTCAGCAAATTGTAATAAAGACAGTGCCCCAGTGACTGATGATGTTATTATTATATGTTATTTTATAGCACATTCATTAATCTCAGTTTGCCTCAAGGGGCTTAACAATCGACATCCTCTTTTCTTAACCCCCAACAAGAGAATTATCAGAGGCGCTAATCTAAAAGTCAGTATGAGGCTGAAGTTTGTGCAAACAGTCAGAGAGACTCAAGGTGTGACTCGTTATTTATGGCTGTATGTTTTCAAGTATGATTTGTGTCCTGGCATCAATCACCATGATGACTTTTAAGACTGTTTCCAGTCTATGTAATTCGATTTTGAGTGTTTATGAATGAAGCATCAGGGTTATTTATTTTGAATTATGTCTCAACCTTAATATTTATAAGTTATTGTCATGCTGAATCTTTAAAATCCATTATAGTTTTAATACGTCGTAACTCTAATGGTTCCACCACTGACACTGACACTGGGACAGTGACCATGTGACCATGTGGAAAATCTCTAAGTCGCAGTTTAGCCTTGCAGATGCTTTTATGCTGCAGGTGAACAAATCGTAGTGTGGCTGTGCTGGTCAATAGCCAGCTTGTTAGAATGTATGTGAAGTATTGTTCCAAATGTGCTGAATCAATGGTCTGTTCTATTTTTTATTTTTTAGCCACATCCAGTAATAATGAGCAGAACAAATCAGACTCGTTGCTGAGGAGGCCCTCGCTCACCAGCAGACTCCTGGGGAAGAGAAAGGCCAGCGCTCCTGCACCAGAGCAACCTGACACCAAGCGATTGACGGTGGAATCTCCCTGTGAGCGCCCCAGTGACACTGAGATGCCCACCGCTTCCATCTCAGACACATCTGGGCGGTCTACTGGTGGGGAGACATCTGAGAAAGAAGTGCACCCAGAACCTACACAGCGTGGGGATGGCCCATCCTGCAGTGACAAGTCTGACAGCAAGGCAGTACCTGCAAGTGATGCGCTACAAGACGCCTCAAAGCAGCAGAGCCAGCGTGAAGCAGAAGTCATCACAGTGGATGAATCTGACAGCTCGGATGAAGTAGATATATGTGATGCACCTCCTCTTACAACCCCCAGAAGAGACACACAAGTGACAGAAAGTCAGGCATCACCAAAGAAACCGGCCTCACCTGCCAACTTGGATTCATTTCCTAGGGTCTCACACCCTGAAAAAGAAAAGTCTCCTGTACCTCACATCAAGCCACCTCTGTTGTTCACCAAAAGTCCGGCTGCTTCAGGATCCTCGAGTAATGTTGGTATCTTTTACACACTGGAGAACAAGTATACCAGCCCTGTGCCCTGCCATTACTGCCCTAGAACTGGGTATCAGTCTGCTGTGAAGACCTGTCTTGTGTGTGGAGCTTCCATGTGTTCAGAGCACCTGCGCCCTCACCTGGAGTCCCCCGTGTTCGAGAATCACACCCTGGTTCCTCCGATGGGGGATATTTCTCCCTGGAGGTGCCAGGAGCATCAGGAGATAAACAGGATCTACTGTCGGCAGTGTGGAGTGTGTGTGTGCACGGTGTGTACAGTCATAGGCTCACACCGCAGCCATGTCTGCATCAGCATCCGGGAGGCAGAGAGAGAGCTCAGGGTGAGTTGTGAATTATAGTTTAGTATTATATGTAATTTATAAATATAAATCTTTTCTGCGATTTATTTTGTAAAAAAAAAAAAGTTTGCACACTCCACACGGATACGTCTTTGAAAGGCTCATATCGACCAATGTAATCAAACGTGATATAGAATTTGGGCGTAATAGATAAGTAATAGATAAGTAGTAGTTGTGTTTCAAGTTGAAGCCTGATCTAAACCAAGCTATAGCAATAATTAATCTTTTTTTTTTCTGTGCACATTTTCCCCAAGGGAAACCTGAAAGAAGAGATCAAACAACTGCAGGACGCCGAACAGCAAGTGGAGAGCAGACTGACTGAACTTACACAGAAGAAAGACACGTTCAGAGTAAGACCACTAACTCTGCAGCTCTCTCTTAATACATAACTGTGCATAACTGCTGTGACAATGTTGTGTCATCTGTCTAAGAATGTCAACACGAGTGACGTGTTGTAAGGACAACACACACACAGGTCCACAAGTCACACAAACACAGAGAATCTGTCAAAACAGTTTTAATTTCACAGGTCACTAACTGATCTGAAACTGAAAAGAGAAAGAATCTGAAGGGACATGTCATTTTAGTTGTTGAAGTCTCATATTTATGTTTTATAGCATCTTAAAATCGTTTATGTGATGACAAATGAGAAAGAACTTTATATGAATCTTGCTTATATTTTGTCTGTCCAGGTGGTTTTAAGTGAGGCACGGGAAGGAGTGCAGCAGCAGTATGGAGCCATCAGAG
The DNA here is from genome assembly GCF_024713975.1 of Paralichthys olivaceus. NCBI lineage: Eukaryota > Metazoa > Chordata > Actinopteri > Pleuronectiformes > Paralichthyidae > Paralichthys > Paralichthys olivaceus. Next base: position 16,336,256 of record NC_091099.1, on the reverse strand, counting down.
AGGCCCTGGAGCAGGAGGAGCAATCAGCTCTTCAGTGTGTCATGAAGGAGGAGAGCAGGGTTCTGGGAGGACTAGAGGAGAAACTCAGCCACCTCCGCAGCTGCCTGCTCTCCATCCAGCAGGGCCTCCACACCCTGGAGGAGCTGGCTGATGCCAAGGTAGACAAACGCATTCAGGAGCAGGCCTTCATTATGGTGAGTTGTCTGTTTGCATTGGTTTGTTTCTTTGTAAAATGTCTTTAGAAAATCCAGTTGAAAACTAACCCAAAGAAAATGTCTTTTTGTTCTTCCTCTCATGACAGGAGTACAGCAAAGTAACCCAACTGTAAGTGAGTTTCTACTTTGTAGCATGGAAAGCAACAATTTGTTGAACATCTATAGCTGAATGTATTAACAAGTTTGCATTCTGCATGAAAATGTCTTTAAGTGTTGGGTAACATTGTCCCTGTTACTCTATTTAATGCACAGACCTTGCTTTGTACAGTTTTACTTGCAAAAGAAAAGTTACATTGACGATACTCATGCTATGAAACACTGCAGGCTTTTGTTGTAAATGTGTCATGTGTGTTTTCTATGTGGCCTTTTCCCACAAAATCTTTATCCAACCTTGTTGACTAAATCTTTACCAGAGTGGGCTTGTTTTCACTGTCTATGTGTTTATGTATATTTCAAATATAATTTTCCCCCAGCAACAGTAACATGGGGAGCTGTGTGGAGCAGTCAGAGGATCCAGAAGAAGTCGATCAGGCCCGGCTGAAATGTTTGCAGAGCTGGACTGAGAAGCGTCTGGACATGATCACCCTCACCGTGGGTGGCAAAGACCGAGACCTCTACAGACTGCTCTGTGAGACATGTCCTTAAGGCTCTTTCAGATAGATACATGACAGGCACCGCTACACTTTGAAATCAATATATGCGTCCGCGGTCAAAGTTCAACAATATCGAACTTTGATCACTGTGGGCTGTAATGAACACGCGCATCCAGTAGAAGCAGAGTTGTCAGCCAGATTTGGACTGAGCAATGGAGGAAAACTTGTGTGTGATTGAGTTCCCTCATATATTATTTTAATGAGAAAGAGAAAGGAGGAAACGGCAGCAAGCGGAGCGCAAACTGTTTTCCACGTGAATAGACCTTTATACCAGCACCAGTTTACTTTCCACTAACTGATGAATCACGTCCAATTAAACCAAATGAATAAAAGCATCCTGTCTGCATGAAAGTGCCATATTCACTTACTCAGAAATTTAATCTCAAAGCATATCTAAAAATGTTCCCTTTGTTTTTATTTCCTGTGTACAGATGGCACCATCCCCATCCTGGATGCAGATACAGCTCATTCCAAGTTGCAGCTGTCGAACAACAACAGGAAGGTGACGTACAGCGAGGTACAGCAGTTCTACACGGAGCACGAGGCTCGCTTCAGCTCCTTCCCACAAGTCCTGGCCTCCTGTGCCCTGGAGGGGGGCCGCTGGTACTGGGAAGTGAGCGTGTCTGTGGATGAGGGTCGATGGAAGGTGGGGCTGTGCGAGGGGCAGATAGAGAGGAAGGGCCAGAGGGACAACTCTCGTCTGGGCTTCAACAGCTACTCCTGGTGCATCGCTTGTGACCGGAGGAAGGTAGAAGCTGTGCACAACAAAGTGTCTGTTCCTGTGGACGTGGACACGCTGCAGAGGGTGGGAGTGTTCCTGGACTTTGAGGAGGGTATTTTATCATTCTTTAATGTGACACCAGGGGGCAGTCTAGCATTAATGCATTCCTATAAGCACAGGTTTTCTGATGCTCTTTACCCAGCGTTCTCTGTGTCGAAAACACAGCTGATGATCTGTGATCTGTTCCAGACATAAATACATGTTTATAATCCCAACACTGGCACATCAGTAGATTTACAGAATACTACAAAAACACAGTGCCTTTTTTATATATATATGAGGTAATTTCTTCATTAAAATGTGCCAATTTGGAAAACTCAGGATAATGTCAAACACTGTATGACTTTTACAATAATGTGATTTTTATATAATTTTGATAGTACTGGACCTGTTCACTGTCAATACATTATACATTCCACAACTGTTTTAAATTTGAGATTGTATCTTTTTTACGTGGGAGACAAGTTGACAGTGCTGATTTAAAAAAAACTGACTTGGATAATATTTCCTTTTTTAACATTTCTTAGAATTCAATATTCTTCCTGTTCAAAATGTTTGATACCTCTCTGTTCCTCTTATGAGCCAATCTACAGAAATAAAATGTCACAATCAGAGTAAAACCTTCATTATTTTCTCACCTTGATACTTTGTGGTGTAGTTCCCTCCAGGTGACGGTTGGTGTTCTAACATATTTAATCTCTCACTAAACACCATCTCTGGAACAAACTCGTTATAGCCTCACAGATCATTGCCCTCTTCTCTGAGGCTCATTTATTCTGACGGGGTTCTGTGCTGTTGATGTCATTGGGAGGGATCGAGGTAGTGTTTTTTATGAACTTACACTGGATGATAGGCAACAGCATGTCAGTGGTTGAGGGAGCAGCTGGCAGTGGATACAAAGACTAATTGTTCAAATCTGCAGTATGAAATTAACTATTACAGAAAAGGACTGAAAATAAGTCTTAACTAAACTCGAACACAAGCACTCAGGGGAATAGAGCTTTGTGAAGAGTGTGGTCTAATCACCAACAGTTATTTTATTTCAAGGTTTGATAGATTTTTTTTCCTGCTGGTGGAAATACTTCGCTTCGACATAATTTCAGAGATTTGAATCGACGCAGGTGCACCAGTCAACCATAGCAACAATTTCACACTTACCACCAATGATGGGAAGGTAGTCAGAAACACTCTGCAGGCTTTGCATTACTCCTCCCTCCTCTCTCTTACCCCAGCTGCCACATGAAGGCAGAGTGTAAGACATGTCTGAGAGGAGGAGGAGAAGGGGTTCTTCAGCAGTCAGTATAATTAAACTCTACTCCCCCTGTCCATCGAGTGGTCTCTCAAACTCAGCGAGCCTCTCACAGGGTTTTTCCACACTGGGCTTCCATCAAATGAGACGAGCTGAGGGCTTACAGAGGCAGTATATTGGATAGTTATTAAGGAATAAAACACGTGACGTATTGACACCTCTGGACAGCTTCATTGGCTTCTATGGGGCAATGCTAAATCAAGGGACCAGATCATGATTAGCGATGCTGGAGCCAGGAGCTAGTGCACACTTGCTATATTTGTGTCTCAAAGGAATATGCAAAGAATAGAATCCCTACATCGCCATGTCCATGGTCCGTAGATGTGGCCTCCTCTAAAGCAGCTAAAAGGTGGTGTTCTGAAAAGCAAGCTAGAATGGCATCTCACAATGCCAAAGACAGTTAAAAAAATGTGTATGGGTTCTTCTCTGACCCAAATTCTGTCTTGCACCAAATTTTGGGGAAATTTGTTAAGTTGTTTTTGTGTAATCTTGCTCACAAACATACAAACCAACCAGAGTTGCATACCTCAAAGTCCCTGTATGAAACCGCATCTTAAATCCCTCGATCATTTATTTTATTTTATCTGCATCAAATTGCACACATTTCTAATTATCAGTCCCATTAACATGTCTAAACATGAATTTTTTCATCAAAATCCATCAATTATTTTCAGAGAAATCAACGACATTGCTGAAAGATTTCCTATAAATAAAGTGAAAAAAAATTACTAGATCCGCCCCAAACTTGAATTTTTTCTTTCTTTCTTTCTTTTCTTGTTCATGCCCCAACCCTTTTACAATTTCATGTCAATCATTCAGTTGTTTTTGTGTAATCCGGCTAATTTACATAAATCAACCATCAGACTAGTGGACAAGTGAGAGCATAAAATCTTTGTTTTAGTTAAGGAAATGTCTTCCCTGCAGTCAATTCATTCTGAAGAAGTACAGTAAGTTGGTGAAGGTGAGTCTCATTTGCAGAGCTTCCCCACTCAGCGCTCTCCTTTAGATTTCATGCTTTTTCCTCCCACCACTATCATCAGTGAAGAAAAGTGGAATGGCATGAAATTACAGAGGTCGGAGGTTTTAAAGCAGACACGTTGGCCTCTTAATGTTGTCAAATGTCACTTTTAATCTGTTCTCGCTTCTCTTTGATTTGTCGGGGACCTTATGATAGATCGTTAAGAGCTTAAACTATTCCTATTTCAACTTCAGAGGTCGATGTATAGAGACATTTAATGTGGGTGAGATCACAAAGGCTTTATCTTTTTGTGACATTAGTGGAGACTATGCAGCACAGTTTGATTTAGCTCCTGGGCTGGAAAGAGCCAGCAGCCATGAGAGAGTGCTGGCCATGTCAGCCTTTTACCTCCTGGGTCAAGATCAGTCAAAGCCACTGATTACAGTCACAATAAGTCCATTTACTGCAGCTTGTCAAATATTACATCAGCTGCCTCAATAGCTCCAGTGCCTCTCATGTTACCATTACGTTTGAGTTTATTACCCAGCAGTATTTCCAAAGTGGGTTGCTCTAAAAGACAATCATGGTCTCACAAGCAAAATATTTACATATATATATATATATATATATATATATATATATATATATATGTATATATTTGAAAGAAAAAACAACATATATAAAAAAACTACATATATCAATAACTGATGTACTTTTGGTTTATGTACAAATTGAGCAAGAACACACGTCAATTAAGGCCTCAAGCTTTCCACAAGCTCTTAAAAAGTCTAAAATGTAATAATCTGATTTGAAAAAGTCTTAAATTTGTTAAACTAATATGAAGCAGGCCTTATGCTGTGTTTCATTACATCTCAGAGCTCAGCCCTTGGAATGACGTCACACCAGTTGCACAGGAACAATATTAGCCAGTTAGGATTGTTAGAAAAAACACTGTATAAAAACCCATTACACAGCATTTCACGCAATACTAACACCGTAGTAAAGCATCCACAGACAGAAATTTGACAGTACTATGTGTACCTTTATGACAGAAGTGCTAAAAAATAGTAAAACTACAGCTTTCACTACTGTTGCTATGGAGGGGCCATCTTGGATTTCGAAGTCAGAATTGAAATTCCATCTTGAGGTGATGTTACAGTTGCAAGTTTTAACTCGGATGTCGGAAATTCAAGGTTTATTGTTGCATTCAAACACTTACTCCATTTAGTTATTTCAACTAATCCCACAACATCTGTTACCTGGAATAGTATTAGGTAACAGGATTTATTCGGGTTTACATGCATATGGATGGACAACATCCTCCTCCAGAGAGGACAGAAATCTGCTCACAGTCCACTTTATCAGCTTGTCAACAGGCAAGAGGTGACTACTCATGCATAACAAACATGTTGACTTCCAGTGTCTTCTCTGAGATGTGCAGCAGTTTCCGGCTTGATATCTAACCTTTAAATGTGACACCTGAGTTTTTCCATGAAACCTCTTTTCAAATGAGACTTGAATTAGCATGTTGGAGCAGAATAGAGGTGATGTGTTCTCTGTTGAAGGATGGGGCTGTTGGAAAAAAGCTAACAGTGGTTTTATCTCTCAGAAGAATCTTCTGAGGAGCCAAAGCTGAAGCCTGAAATGTCATTGTTTTCAAAAATGAACAACTACAAGAGTCACAATTGAGGTGATATCTTCTCTCCTGATGCAGCTTACACTTTATGTTCTATGAAACATAACATTAACACACTGCCTATGTGCAAGTAGCAGAGTTCTGCCACTGCCTACACTCACACGCTTTGTGGCTTTACCTTTTGTTGGCATGGCAACAGTCGGTGGGCTCAGGTTAGAGGCAAAGTCTCACGTGTCTCACCCGTCATCTGCCAGACTCGGTCCATGGAAATCTGAGACAGAAACAGTAATGGGCCTATTGTTGAGTGGCATACCCATTCTCTTCCTTCACCTCTACCCTCCAGCAAATCAATGTATTCTCCTCACCGGGCCACAGCAAACGCCTCATGACTTTCATGAGGGGACATATCTTTGGATCTGTCCGTCAGCTGTGGCCGAAATGATAAAATCCAATTTGGAATATGGAAGCCTTATCTCCTGTGTCTGTGCTGCTCTCAGGTGGTTTATTGTGTAAATGTACAATTTCTAAATGCGTCAGTACATTAGCTTCACATGTGGCATCAGGTACAGTTTACTTTAAAGACAGTCTGCATCCATATAGGTGTTACAGGGCGTAACAGTGACTGTCCTCTTGTAGAACAGCTCTGAATTAAATTACCCTTTCATTTTCTAAATTGACGTTTTGGAAAATCCTTGTAAAAAAGAGTTTAAAGCCAGTCTGTATATACTGTGTATATGATTATTTTAAGAGAGAAGGAACTAAGCATCCCATAAACCATTGCGAATCATCCCTTTCCAATGACTTCCACACTTCCTCTTGAATTTGATCTTGTTGTGGTCTTCACCCTTGTACCTCTAAGGTTAACACAATGTAAGGTTGAACCATCTGACTGCAGCAATACGATTCTCACAGCTGTGGTAAATATTTCCAAGGTAAGAGCGAACTCGACCAATCACAACATCAGAGGATTGTGGGTTGGATAGTGCTTCTTCTTGACATTGCAAATAAAACATGTTTTTCTCTAAATGCAGTTGATATCATACCCAGATAGCATACGGATGTGGGCCACTTAGGAAATGATGCAGCACTTCTGAAACAAGTGGGCCACTCAGAATAGAGTGATGTGTCCCAAATATTCCAAAACAAATGTAGGTGTGAAATCTGGATGCGAACCTAAAGTGGACCATGTGGTAAAGGGTGAATATGGCCCAAGTGGCACAAAACCAATTCGGGCCACCCTTGGTTGACATGCGGCATTGCTATGGCTTATTTGATTCCATGGGGTATGTTGGCCGGGTTACAGTGTGGCAGTGTAGCCCATACAGCTGATAATCCAAATCTTTATCCACAGAATTAATGTGATTTTTTTTACTCCACGCTTCATGCTCTACTCAGTTGAGCTCTATGGTGTCTGTCTGTCCCCTCCTCCTCAGGACCCCATTCTCCTATCTTTCATCTCCCAGCATGTCTGCAGTGTCTTTAGCTTTTTCTATTATTTGTCTGACCTGTTGCTCTTTCCACTTGGCCTCTCTGAAGGAAGGTCGGAGTTCAGGGTCAATTGGCAGAATAAAGCCTCAGGAGGTGCCTGGGATTCAGTGTCTTGTTCAAAGACATGTGAGTAGAAAGAACTCGGGCTGAGCCTTCAATGTATGACCAGTTGTTTCAGTTTAAACCCTTCAGCCTAGAGCCCAACAGTCATCTTAAATTCAATAAGGCTGCACCAGATTAGACACACTCATAGTTTTCAGTCCTCTAAATGTTCCTGATTTTTATCATAAAGATCCATGAATTAGAGAATGTGTTAAAAAAAACGAGAGAGGAGGACAAGATGGATGCACCACCTTAATGGCATCTGCTTCAAAATGACAGGCCAATATCCCATCCTTCCATACCTCTCACTTCATCCTCAATCTTTTACTGTTTTTTGCTATGCTGTTAATTTCTTCTGTCTCTAAATAGTTATGGATTTCCGTATCTAAATTTAGATTCAACTAATTTAACCAAAAGATGCACATGTTCTAACTTCATTTCCTGTTGACCTGAAAATTCTTTCCATGTCTTTGAGTAGATCCAACAAAAACTGCTTCATAGTAACCCTCTGGGGTTTAAAGTGCCAAATATAGAAATCCAAAATGAAAACCTTATCCCCTGCCATCTCTCTGACAAAGATACCATCTTTATTTAAGAGAAAGAGGAAGTGCTCTCAGACTTTTGATCTGACAGAAAGCAGTGGGGAAAGATACCAGCCTCCTAACTGAAAAACTGATGTAGTAGTAAATGTTGACAGGAATGGATTTTCCCTCCTTTCTTTATTGGCTTTATTTTTATTATAGTCTCTATATGATATTAAGAAGCTCTATAATTGCTAGTATTTTCCAAAGATTATAGTTTCTAAAGTATACAGGTGGAAGACACTGACGAAGACGTCAAGAGAGTTTGTGATGATAAGAGCCGACACCGGTGTCTGTGTGTTGTCAAGAAAATCCCATGATCTCCGCCTCTAATACATCACTTCCTGCCTCTGTCTGCTGCACCTGGTTGCTCCACCTCTAACCTGAAAAATGCAGAGGATGGACTAAACTCTGTATCCAATTCTCTGGACATTTTCCGCAGGTCGTGTCTGAAAATGACTTTAGTCACCTCTTGGGACTCCCTCATGTCCATGGTAGGATTTAATAAATGGTATATGCAGAGATTAACTGAACCAGTTCTGAACTCTCATCATCCTGCAACTTAATTTTTTACACCAGCGTGATTGGGACTCTCTCTGCTTTCAAACTTTGATGTTTGTGCCTTGTTCTGGCCGAAGCTGCAGGTTTCTCATCACTATTTTAACAGCTTGTTGCTTTCTAATGTTCTGCCTAAGATTCTTATTGATGGACAAACAAACACGTCTCAGCTAAAACAACTATTGATAAGAGATTAATGTTCCAGCCAAGGACACAGTGCTGCTGCGTGTGCATATATCACATGAGCTTACTCATGTCTGTGAGCATTAGCGGTGTCTCCTGTGTCTCACTGTAGTTCAATTCTGGAAATAAATCCCCCCTGGTGGCTGGCTGCAGTATAGGTCATTAACCTTGCGGCCTCCATGTTACTGGATGGGACATGGCCCAAATTAACAAGTCAGGATATACTGTATGCCAAATAAAAATTTTTTTTAGGTAGTTCTTATCACACTTGTGTTTCTTCAAAAGCTACTTTTTCTTCCAGTAAGTTTGGTTTGATTAGTTATTTGATGCCGTAAAAGCAGGGTGAAATGTTATGATGGACAGATGATACTGACTTATGATTGGTCAAGCAAGTCTATCAATGTTACCTCGCTACATCGGCTCCACCCACTGAATGCTACTGCACAGACTTTGATTTAAAAGGCGCAAGATGGCAGCAAATTAAGCTACTGGCTAATGTGAGTGGATGCATTTCCTTCAAAAATCAATAAACCAGCATTTGCAGTAAAAAAAGGAATGACAGAAAATCTGACAGTATCCATTTTATGCACTAATATCCACAGTTTGATTAAATGGACTCACTCACAGGTTATTTTCTCATTTGGTTTAATAATATTTCAGAGTGCCACAGGGAAAAATTACGATCCATTAAACTGTACCAGTGCAACAAACTGCCTCATCATTCTGATCTCTTTATTGCTGCTGATTAATGAAATGCTGAAAATGAAACAAGACTATCAACACCCATCTACTGTGTGACAATGTTAGTCTTAATGGCGACCGTGAGGAGATGTGTCATCGCATTTATCTTCCCACCCCCACTGTCAAAATGTCAGCCAGGAGAGCTCTTGACCCCCCCCCAGCAAATGCTCAGGCACTGAACTTCAGTGAGAGACGAAATGTTTGGCAATTACACACACCAGCAGCACCATTGTAGCTTTGAGAGCAGAAGCAACCTGAGATCATTAGCTCTGCCCACTGCAATCAGGCCCTTTTAGTGCAGAAGTATTCCGCCCTCAATGCTTTCAGTTCCAACCATGCCTTCCTTCTGGGCCTACTGTCAGCAACCTGGAATGTTTTTTATCATCGACTTAGAGAGCAAGGTTTAGCTGTTTGAACCCATGGATGCAAATGTCTGGTATTAATTCTGACATTATTGTTTTTATTAAGACTTGTAATCTCAATGCATATATTCCAATGCAGGCATCTCTGGTCCAGACACTATAAAAGCTATAAATCATTATGTATGGGCTGTTTTATTGTCATGACCTTGATCAGGCGGTTTCTTGTGGGATGTTGTTATTTTAGCTTGAGAGTTGCTTATTATCTGACCAGTCCCCAAAGGAAATCTTACTTGATCTTTTTACTTGAACTTTCCTCTGGTACTTTATGAATTCTCTCAATTCCCTCACCCTATCCTCCTCTCACACTGTAATTTGTCTCCTTCGAGTTTTTGCTGACATGAGTGATTTTTTTCTCATCTCATATTCAGTCTCATGGTGAAATGTGAATAATGTCTGAGTCCCTGCGGGGCAGCTGTTTGGTCCCAACAGAATACAATGTGAGCCCATTCTCTTTGTCCCTGCCTGTTATTAATGACCTTATTTTCGTTGAGCATGACGAGAAACAAAGTTAACCCTGACTAATGTAAAAACATCAGACCTGACACCAGTGACGTTCCTGTATTTCAGTCATTTCACTTCTGCAAACACATCTAAAAGTTTTTCTTTCAGCCTACTTTGTAATATGATTGAGTGTGTAGGAGATGTTTCCTGCATAGGTCCATCAAAATATTATGAGTGTCTAAATGCATTGGGTGGGATAATTTATGTTAAAATAATGTACTACAAAGCACTAGTCAGACAAACACTCATCTTAAAAGCCTAAATGACAAAGTGGGGCTGTGATAGAAAAGAGTTTTCTATCTTCCAGTGTGGGCGCTTTAAATGTGATGCATGCTGTGAAATTCTGACGCCATGTGGATTCTGCTCCGTACAAAAAGATAAAACAGAAACTACATCTTAAAAATAAGCATTTGTTAAGAAAAAGCTTAATTCTCCATTTGTCTTTAAGATACATTTCAGTAGAAAACAAGACCTATGCCACAGTAACTTCATATGGGAGGGATGACAGAAATGAGAAAGATTCCCATGCAGTGTCAAAGAGTGTCCAAGATTTAAAGATATTTCAGTCAGGTGAATGGTGAAGTAGTGGACCATCCCATCATGGCTCTAACATGGTTGAGTTGAGTAAAGTTAAGCTCAACATTTTTCTTTTCTGTAAATTTTAATCCAAAAATAGAGATAATATTAAAACATGAGTATGCTGCTGTATTACTACATTTTTCAGGGGAAAAAAAGTAGTAGAGAATTTATTTTGTATTATTTTCTATAAAAAGCACAGTTTGAATCATTGTTATTAAAGAGGATATTTCCTAACCAGGTCCTATGATTAAAATGTAGGTGTATAAATAAAAGGTATTTATAAACACATTTGGAATCCTCCCATGAGATCGCCCCTACAGTGTAATTCTATAAGGCAACTGCGACAATCCACGAAATGTCCACTTTAAATGTTTTTCTTTCTCACCAATTAAAGGCTGGAATTGTCATTCTGGGTCTTTTTTAAGAATCTGGCAACACTTCACATATTTCATTTACGTTGCAAAATACCCAAAATGCCCTTTAAATGACAGCATTCACCTGAAACAACCACAACAACATTTTGAAAGAGCACATCACACTGAGGTTGCACTTTTAGCTTAAAGCATGCACCAAAGGAGAACATGACCTATAATCCATAGACCAAGGACTGGAGGTGGCAGAGTGAAGTGTAAGAGAAGTCGGCTGTCCTTCTACCAGAGAGCTGTCATATTATCACGAGGCAGAGCTAAAACTTGAAGAGTGTCTGCCCAGGTCTCATTTCACCTCCTGTTGGACAGGCAAGGGAGGCAAAGCGCTCTTAGTTCTTTCTCTTCTCATCAATCCAACGAGCAGCCCTTCAGCAGGGTACGGGACAAATCAATATGTGCCTTTACATAAGAACGTCTTTGATGAGCTGAGGCTGTCTAAACTGCTTTCAGCTCGATGTCAGGGCTCTGGATGAACATAGTGCAGAGTAAAAGAGTTTTCTGCTTTGACGTCTCTTAGAAAATTCACATATTCATTTGAGCACAAACTAGTCAAAATACTGCAATTGCAGGCCCATCACTATCGCTGTGTTCCACTGGAGGAATTCTGCCAATTTATTTGTGATGCATTTCATTTGTTTTTCATGCTCCTGTGTTTCTTGCATCCGTGGCTGTGAGGTGTTTGTCGAGGCGTTAACCCTGACAAAGACAAACCTGTTCACCCGCACACAGACTCAGCTTTAATCTCTCAGCTTGCTCGAGATTTGGCACAGGAACTTTAAATCCTCCTACTTCATCATTGGCAAAGTGTTGGACTTTTCTCTTTACTATTTTTCACACTCTGCTGCACACACACACACACACACACACACAAACACAGTTCTGGTGGGCCACAGTTCAAGGTGTTTCTCAATGGATGAATCATACTGTATAATTTTACACTGGTCCCAAAGGTATTCACTCAGATTTCTAGGAGTACTGCACATATTTAATATCAAAATATGTTGTCATACACAGAATGATATATTTCATGGAACTCCCAGGACCATAAATACTGTTCCTTCCCTGCACATATTGAGTTCATGTGATTCACAGTTCTACCATATAAAATAATTTCTACTTAACATAAACAGTCATGTCGTGGGTAAATGCAGACAGGATAAATTCATGATATTTCCTGTTACTTTATATTGCAAATACTGTATTTCCGTAAATACTCCAAGTTTGTGATTCACCAGCAAAACAAAGGTGTATTTTGTGTGAAGTCTGCAGTGTGCTCATGGATGCAGGAGAGTAACAAACCACAGCTTCTTTCGCCAAGCAGTTTTCTATAGCAAATGGAGTGGAAGACATATGTTAATTCTACAGGCTGTGTGCAGTGGTGCTCCTGAGGGAAATGCTGCACAGGCCTGGATATAAACACAGGGCAGATATGGGTGTAATAGGAGCGGGTTGGATCAATCGCACTTGCAATGATTGGTTTGAAAGATTCAAGCACATGTTGCTCTCCTAAGAATATGCAGTCTTATGCATCCCGTCAGAAGATGACACAATCAACCGCTCTTTTCATTTTAAATAAGAATTGATTAGAATTAATGTGTTTTTTTAATGAACTTATTAGCATTTTTTTATAGCAGGGACCTGTTGGCACTGCATATTTAAGCTTCCATTTCTGTTTATGTTTTTTTCTTTTCTATATATACCCCTGAGACATCATCCAGTCTGTGAATCATTTATGGGGATTTTATACATCTTGTAAAATCTGATTTGTCTCCTGTTGAGTCAACTAGTCAGTGCTCTGAGGTAAAAAAAAAAAATCTGAATTAATCTATTGTTTGTGTTAATAATTTTCTCCTGCTTGGAACAAATAAAAGCCAGGTTCTTAAAATAGCCCTTGGCTGAGGCAAAGAGGAAATTTAATTATACTTGAAAGAAAGAACACTATTGTTTCCATAAAAAGAGCAGCTTAGGTGTTACATATTTAGTTGGATCCCACGTAGAAGCACAATATGCCAAAGCCTCAGTGTGCTCCTTCATATCAAAAGACTATTTACATTTGCTTAATCTTTTTGAATTTACCTGATTATGCAATATGTGCAATGTTGTGGGAATGCCAATTTCCCCAAGCACATTTCTAACAGAAAACACAACAAAGAAATCGCTCTACTCCTGTTTTCTTATCTGTTCTTCTCTTTTTCTGGAAGTTATTGAGTGGAAAGGTAATTGGATTTGCATCCTAATTATTATTGGATTAGCGGTTGCTTTAATAATGATTAATCTCAAAGTAAAAGATGAGCCAAGGAAATTATTAACTGGCTGTGCTTTTTTTGTGGAGTCTGTGGGCCAATGGAGCCGTATGTAGACAGGGTGGAGGGATGAGAGGGGCAAGAGTCTACTAATACCTGACCTTTGCCTCCTAAATTTTGAGCAACTGTTGTGCTGAAGCTGAGCCTCATGGGAGATTCTGATAAATTAACAGCCAAACCTGGGTGAACAGCTGACTTCTGCTTGTCAATGAGCCAGCACCTCAATCAACCTTTCCAATCCTCATCTTTATGTTTGCATATGACAGAGGGGGAGGCCTCCAGGACAGTTGACGTTTCCCTCACAAAACACAGAGGTTTATCAACTGGGATCGAAATCCTCCTCCCTCCTTCATTTGCTCAAACATCCAGGAATAACCTCTCACCTTCCCATTTCTCAGCATCTGATCCAACATATCCCTCCACATGGCGTGCAGAGCTGGCAGTGGACAGCATCGCTGATGATTCTTGCTCTTTTCCAGGCAGTTGTCATCCTCATCAATTTCACACAGTCTCCTTGTGGTGATGACTGGCTTCAGTTCCTCAGCTTGCTGGCAACAGGCTTAAATAATCAATTCCTTTAAATGAAACAAATATCACAATCCTGCTCTCAAGCAGCATATCCTGCCATCCCCAGGCAAGGGAGGATTAAGAGGATACGATTTTTTTTTAGGAGTCTTAATACATTTTTAAAGCCACCTGATTAACATATGTGAGAGATAAGTCATGCTTTAAAAACATCCTGGAATCCCGGGTCGTGAAGTGGGATGCAGAACAGGAGGGGGGATTTAAGACAAGTGCCTGGAAGGCTGTCTAACATGATTAGCTGAAGAGGTAAGGATATCTGTAAGTGAGCTGATAACACGACCTTGGTGCGACTGAGGTCCACTGAGGTGCTAAGTATGTGGAGCTGATGACCTGCTTCTACTCTTCATCCATGCTGAGTTCACCTTGCTGTCAGTCGTTTGTATTCTTTTGAAAAAAGTGCAAGGACTGCAAAATCACTTGGATCCCATATTTGTGGTTGGAGATGGATTTGGTGATGAATTTGGACACTGCAGGTTGGGGGCGGAAGAAGAGCGTTGTCTGTTTGACAGGTTCGAGTGTGGGTGAAGACAAAGAACACACGCCTCCCACATACCATCCCCTTTCTTAGAGCCTGGATTTTCTCATGTGTTGCTCACATGGCGAGTGCCACATGTGCACGTTTCTCTGTCTGCAGACCAAAAATGATGTACATTGACACATATAAACATTCAGAGTGAACGTGAAATAATAACTGTGTCCTTCCTCATGTGGATCCAACCAAACCATATCTTCTCCCTCCTCATGTGCTCACATTACACTTTTCATGGCAGCTTACCAAACCTCCTCTCTTCCCTCGCGCTTACAAATTACCCCCGCCTGCCGTTCTGTACCTTCCTCACCTGTGACATCGACTCGCTGCCATCATCTGTTCCTCTGAAATGTCATTGTTTTCTTTGACTGTCCAATACCTGATAAATCACTAGGGGGTGGATGTCACGCAGGTGGGTGGAAATGCCACTGTGACCTGATTACAGACTGTTCTCCAATCCAATATCATTTTGTTGGTTATTTCCACTATTGAGATCATTAATTCACAAGAACACACTTCTATCAGGGTTCCAATGCATTCCTGGAAAACCTGGAAATTAATACAAATTACAAAATATCCTGTAAATCTTTTTTGTTGTTGTATTTAAGCCCCTTACATAAACTGCCCACTTAAAGGTCCAGTGTGTAAGATTTAGGTGAAAGGGATCTATTGGCAGAAATTTAATGTAGAATAATCCTCATGATGTTTTCACTGGTTTGTTTCATCTAAATTGTATGAATGTAGTTTTCTTTACCCTAGAAAAGGCCCTTTATATTGAAGTACTTTATATACATATACTTATACTTATATACATCGAGGGGGTCCTCTCAATGGAGGCCGCCATGTTTTTTACATTAGTCCAGAATGAACAAACTAAAACTTTTGAGTTTGTATGACAACCTAAAGTCTACCATAGGTTCTTTTTCATGTTTGGAAGGAGAGGGTGATGTGAGGGGTGTTCAGCTGCAACATGCAATTTCAACACTAGATATCACAAAATTCTACACACCAACTCATTGTTGGTTAGAATCTCTGTCACCACTAGGGGGTGCATGTCTTATCATTACAATATTGATTCACTTTTGAAACTGTAGAGGTGGAGCAGAGTCATTTTTGTCGAGTGTGAAGTTAGTATGAGGGACCTGCGTATAAGTGTTCAAAGTGACGGCCACATTCCAAGTAAGGGATAGTAATTTAAATAACAAAAACATTTTCAACCAACAAACCAAGGTGAGAGGTTATTGAACAGTCGACAGTGATGGATGTAGCCATCACCTGTAATATAGGCATTTAATCATGAACCGTGCATCACTGAAAAGGAGGAATTAAAAAGGTTGTCGCTTCTCTGTTGTCAGAAACAAAACTACTGGAAAATGTCCGGGAAAAGTCAGAGCATGTGATTTCTAAAAAAAGAGAGAAGCTTTGTGCAAATATGCTTCAAGACCAAAATTTTAACTATTACTGGAAGTGGACATCCTTGAAAACAGATGACTCCATCTACATTACACATATTCAAGGGTCACCCTGTTGAGGCTGTTTAACATCAGTGAATCTGTTCTTTCACAAATTCTTTCCTGAGGAATTTTGGAGTAATTTACTGCTCGGATCATTAATGACTGCAATTGATATGACTTTCCCTGAGGCATCATCTTTACTCTTTTTAACTGAGCCGGATGTGCAACGATATCAAAAACTCAAATGTAGTGTTAACTATCATGTCATCATGTGACAGCTGACAGTAAAAGATATTGAATACATTCTATTAATGTCACAGCCACTGTTTCCTGCCATCATTCTTTAAAGGATTTTCAAACCTGCACTGCTGAGAGTTTCCTGCACAGAAGCAACAGTCCAATAATTATATAACACCTCAGTGTCCCTTCAGTGAACCCCCTCATTATAGTTTTACCCAGTCTTCACTCGAGACTGAGCACAGACCCATGAAAATATCAGTTTTGGTTTAGTACAAATACGAAGTGAGACACTCCATTTTGTGTGTCTGTATGTTTGGGGAGTGCAAATAAGCGAAAGGATATAATGAGTATCACAAAAAAGGGATTTTAATTTATATATCTGGTCCATGTGTTGTCTAAATGATGGAGAAAATGAGTTTTGTTGTGGTCCTCTGTGGCTTTTATTGTGAATGCTGATATAGAAAGGATTTTGTAAATATGGATTATATGCAGAGATTGCGTTTGGTGTTTACCTATTAAACTTACGTTATTTAAACATTTCTCTGGAGAAAGCCTGAGAGAAGACAAAATAGATATGTATGCAGATAAGTAACAGTTCTCAAAGCTTAAGTTCACCTGGAATATCTTAGATTTGTATTTTTGTGTGTGTCTTCTCTTTTTCTATTTTCGACATGTTTTGTAGATGTGAAACCAGAAGAAGATGTATGTGTTTGTAGATCAGGGATGTCTTGTAATTCCAGGAATGGAGGGGCCAAATGCATTGGCATGACACGGAAATAAATAAACATATGTATGTACATTAAATTGAAAAGCAAAATATGAATTGGTTAACCTCTACCTGCATTTTCAATGTAAAGTAACCTGTGTGATGTTTCTTCTGGAGAAATGTGTGCAGCTGTTCTCTACTCCATCTTGTTACCAACCTCCAGTTGCCCCCCCCCTTCATTCTGCCTCTGCCAGCGTTCCCTCAGAGGTGCTTCCTCCAGCACTAACTCAGCACCTCTGTTCCGAGCTGAGGAGCTTGTTTTATTAGCACCTTCACGAATATCCTTGATGGTGTTACAAAGGCAATTAAAGACCAAAAACGTCACTCCTTTGTCCCCTGAAGACAAAATATGGGAATAGAAGGTTGTTAAACTGTATCGGTTCTTTAATATCAAAAGAATACTTTACGTTGAAATACTAGACAGATTCTTAAGAGGCAGCGGATTTCCTGAATTATTCATGTTTTTCTGAAAGGATGAATGTAATGGTGTTTCATTAGAGTATATAAAAATCTATTTATAGGTATATACATCCATATAGGTATGCGCAGGATATTTTGTATCTACAGGCCACTATATATTTTTGGAGGAAGTAACACATTAAATGCATTACCTCTGAATAATAACTCAAATAGTCTTATTTATAATTCAAATCATACTCACATTCATACAGTGCTTCAAGCAGTGCTCTTCCATACAAGGTCATTCTGGGCAATGTAGGGTTCAGTGTCTTGCCCAAGGACACTTTGACATGCAGATTGGAGGAGCTGGGAATCGAACCATCAACCTTCAGGTTAATGGCCACTCTACATCTTAAACTGCAGCTGCCTTGGTGATTGATTTTTTTCATTGAATCTACTGGTGATAAAATCCTTTAAAAATAGATTTTCAAATCATTATGTACATTTTCAGCTGAATTTCAATACATGCATTTCTGTGTTCACCATGTTTATTGTGCACATCACAAAAATATCTGTCACCTTGCAAACAAATGTTTCATCAGCTTCAGTGGTCGTACAAATTACTCGTGAATCCGTTTCGTAACGTGTTCATCAAGGTTTAATGTTATGGTGACATTTGAGATGGTCAAGATATTAAGTGAGGTCTTCCTCTTCGGGGGACATGGGACTGCCTACGAATAGACTGTGTATTTTCTTCCTATAAGACGTGACAAGCTATAAGATAATGAACCACTGACTCACAGTGACCTGGTTCTCATATTACTTGTGGACCCCATTCACGGCGCGCTTCTAGTTGACATATTACGGTAGGAGAAGTCGTGTGTGATCTCTCTGGTGTTTACGGTACTCGGCTTCTCTCCCTCTGTCTCCCTCTCTCCCTCTCCCTCTCTCTCCCCCCCTCTCTCCCCCCCTCCCCTCCGGTTGTTGTCAGCAGCAGCTCCTGCGTTAGTAGTGGATCTCTCCCTCAGTCTCTCGGCGCTGTGATGAGACGCCCTCCCCTCCGAACATTCTCCTCTCCAGCAGCGACCCTTCCTCTGTGAGGCGAACTCCTGACACCAGCCCGCTTCCACTGTGAGTAACTCACCTTGTGCTTCTTTATCACTGCGTTTTCCACCAACTCCGCTTCTGACTCTCACTCGCTTGCAGCCATGTTTCGTGTGTGTCGGAGAGTTTGCCGCTCGCTGACATATCATCGCGCTGCTGTGACAGAAAGAAGGTATCTCTGCTTCGACTGGACGAGTTAGATTCTTCTTTAAGTGTTTCTTTAGTCTCTAGTAGTTTGCGTTAACTGGGAAGTCTCAAAGCAAAGGCTGGAGGGGAAGCAGAGGGAGCATGGTGGAGAGCTCTGTCAAATAAAACG
Organism: Paralichthys olivaceus; assembly: GCF_024713975.1. Classification (NCBI taxonomy): domain Eukaryota; kingdom Metazoa; phylum Chordata; class Actinopteri; order Pleuronectiformes; family Paralichthyidae; genus Paralichthys; species Paralichthys olivaceus. Next base: position 16,317,425 of record NC_091099.1, on the reverse strand, counting down.
CTAAAGTAAGAAACAAAACACGTAAACATAGTTGTAAGGAAAACACTTCTTGAAAGCTTTATTCATTAAAATTGTTCCTATTGTTTAGCTTTATAAACGTACCAGCGGTGGAGCTTCTACACCCCACCCACTAACATGAACTGTGAAGTTATTCAGCAGCGACACTCAACATGTGCGAGCTTGTTCTCTCCTAAATATTCTTCATTTAACATACATGTAAGCAGTCTTCTGCTGGCTGACTTTAACCAGCCCAGTATTTTTGCACTTTTACAACTTATTTAAAGTAGGTTATTGTTTGTTCTTTTAAAATAATCGGTCCCTGTTTGTTTCGTTTTTTTTTGCCTAAAGTACCGTTAGCAAGTCATTTGCTTAATAAGTAAGGTTGGGTAATGATTGTTTTCATTCATCATGCTGAGCTAGAAGGGCACTTAGTTGAGCACATACCTCCTATGGGGCCCAACAGCCCCTCATGAAACCATATTTACTAGATCTGGATTTTTATTTGGATCTTCACTAAGTTGCACACATTCAGAAATACCAGTGCCCTTTACGTTACATTAATTATTGTCAGAGAAATCGACAGAAATATTAAAAGGCGCCCCATCTCACAAAGGTAAAGAAAGTGAAGGGACATTTTCTTGATCTGCAGCTGCACCAAAATTTAATGGGTTTTTTCGTGACCGATTTCTCGTCCTTTCACCAAGTTTCGTAGGAATTTGTCCAGTGCCTTTTTGTAATCCTGCTCACAAACAAACAAACACTGATGAAAGCATAATCTAACAGCTTGGCAGAGGTAAACATAACCTCCTTGTCAGAAGTAATAGGTAAACAACCTAACAACTGTTTACCTTAACAAAATGTAGGTACAGGAATAACACGCTGTAGAGCTCATGCCTCCATCAAACCCAACAACAATTCTACAAGTCTGTTAAAGGTCCACTGTGTAAGATTTACATGAAAGGGATCTATTGGCAGAAATTGAATATAAAACAATACTAGGGATATTTTCACTAGTGTGTTTCATCTAAATTGTACGAATTGTTGTTTTCTTTACCCTAGAATGGGCCCTTTATATTTAAATACTTTATATTTACAGGGAGTGCGTCCTCTCTTATGGAGGCCGCCATGTAGCCCAACCATGACAAACTAAACACCTTTAGAGTTTTCCTGACAACTGAAGGCGACCAGAGCTACTCCTTCATGTTTGGAAGGGAAGGTGAGGTGAGGGGTGTTCAGCTGCAACATGCAATGTCATCACTAGATGCCACTAAATTCTACACACTGAACCTCTAAGCCCTTTAATCGAAAAATAAAGGGAAAAAGGGAAGTTGTCACAATAAATAACCTGCACTGATGTGTACAAACTCAGATCTTAACAAAATAAATATGACTGATTATTTCACATCAAATTCAAACATGAGAAAATGCCTCTTCTGTCCACTAGAGCTGCGTTTATCCCAGAAAAAAAGTAACGAAATGTTATCTTAAACTTATTCTTGGCGTTCTTTTTGAAGAAATTTCAGAGTTAGATTATATCGTCAGGTTTATTTACATGTTTCTGCAACACCTTTGAAAAACCCACCAAGCAAGAGAAAATATACCTCGAAGCCCATTACAAACAAACAATGTTTCAAGCTAACATGTAGATCAACCCAGAAACCGTAGCAAAACAGTGCAAGATGTTTTGACATTGAACGTGCCACAGGTGAGCTGGGGCCTGTACTACGAAGCGAGTTAAACATACCCAGGATATCTTTCCAATATCCGGATGAACTTAACTTGTTAGCTTGTTATCAACTTTGTAAGTCAACCCAGGTTTGTCTTATCAAGATCTGAGCAATGCACGTGAAAGGGGCGGGGGTTTACTGCGTATGACCAATCACCGACATGGACAAGTGAACTGACATTAGAGTTGCATATTTCCCAAAATGTTATATTAGAAAAAAAGGGCGAATGCAAACACATTATCCAGACTAAAAGAAACATAGTTACAGCTGGTAAAAAATCTCACGGAGCCCCTGGGTGACATTTGGGAAAAAAAATATATTGCATGACCACGACATAATAATGCGTGGAAAAGAGATAAATAACCCGGGGCCACAAGATATGAATCTGTTCTTTGCTAACAAGACCTGTGGAACTGAAGTGAAGAAGCTTCTTCGATGAGAGATGAAACATTAAGCTTAATCACATGATGTAGGCTCTGTAATGAGCTTTCGTTTGACACACACTGTCTGCACTGACACTGAGAACACACTGTTGTGGAAACATTTGCAATTACTAGTCAATAAAAACATATGGACCTATTTCATGCTCCATGGTGCAAGGAATGTGACTGTGTGCATCTGGAAACAGGGAGAGATTGATATGTAGTGGATGTGTTAGTGGCGTGTATGGACATAACAAACTAGACATTGTTTCAACTTCCCTTATGCTTCCCTGTAAGGAGAGTGTGCGCCGCACAACAGTGTAGTGTCATGTTGGTGAGGTCTAATTCCGCAAGTCTCAGAGAGAGAGAGGGGGAGGGAGGGAAGGATGGGCACGTCACAAGGTAAATCAGTTAGCAATCTATCCCCCATTCTAAATAAATATTTAATTTTATAGTATAAACCTATTTTAAAGGGAAGAGTGAAGGTATAAAACTAAATAGAATGAATTGATCAGTGGGCAGAAATGTTATACTGGTCGATCTCTTATCTCCAACTTAACCTGATCTGGATGTTAGCCGTTCAGCATAAGTTACCATGGTTTACACATAAGAAGTGAACATGCTTGGTAAAACTGAAAACCCTGAGGTAAACCTAAAGTTACCCCAATAAATGCAGTTCCTGCTTCGTCGTACAGGCCTCTGGAGGTTTAATACCATTTGCATAATCCTGCTGACAAACAAACAAAGAGAGAAACAAACAGACACAGGTGAAACCGTAACCTCCTTGCTGCTGAGTTGATAAACACTTCTTTATTTTCGAATCTTAATTAAAAGAATTTTCTAATTTGTGCAAACAAAACCTGCACTTTTTTTTTCTCTATAAAATGGCCACATAGATGGAAGTCATCCCCATGAGGTGCAGCATACAGACACACATGGCTGCATATCTTTTGCTTATAAATGGGAGGACAGACACATTTGAGTGATGCTTCTTTAATGGTTCATCATACTGGAAGAATCACTGCTAGAATAACCCTCATATGTTGCATGGTGCTTGCACAGGTTTGCTATAATGTTTCCATACAGCAGAGCAAAATGATGCTGGAGGATCCTCTAACTGTTGTCTCAGTTTGACTTTTCCAAGACTGACAGTCTACTGCTAGACATTTCATCAGACATATCACTGCAGACTTTCACTGGGTTATTGCCTCAAGGCTTTTTCCCATTAACCTTTTTTTTATGAATTTCTTTTCTGCACATTCTTCAAAGCCCTTTTTAAAATGAACTGAAAAATACATACATGCCCTGAACCGCGACCAACAAAACAAGCTGCCAGTGTGATGTAATGTTTGTATGAAAATGAAAAAAGTTTGTTTCCTTTATACCTTTCTACCTTGAACGTTTATGCAAGATTTAGTCCAACTGTCTCAGAGGAGACATGAATAACTTGGTGAGCGAGTCTTCCTAACACCTAACAGTTCAGGTTAGTGTTTGACATGTGAAGGCTTGTCAAAAGTACACTTCATCAATAGTGCAGCGCTCTCATTAACACTCATGTTGTTGGTGTTGTGAACTGAGCTGTAGTGTACTGTTCACCAGTCTGCAGGGAAAGTCTCAGTCTCATTTCCTGTGAGGTTCGTTCACCGGATGACTGACATATATGCTTAACACATTTTACGACGTCCACCTGCCAAATTAGTTTACGTGGAAGAGGAGACCCTTGTATTTTTCCCTTCAAAATGACACAACTGCTTAATGTGCATGAACGGTACCAGCACTCCAACACACAACAAAGACCCAACCCAAGGTGCAGGCTTGAGTCAGCCAATAACATGAGGGTATGTATACCCCCATGTTAGGGCATACATTCCTTATAGCTCACAATAAAGAAAATGTGATTTCAAATGAGGAAATAAATGAGTAGTTTTTATTCAGGTTGTGTGCAAGAATCCATAAATTATCCAGACTCTGGGTGGGCAGGGATTTCTAATCTCAGGAATTAGGAAATATGAAGTGGGGATACTTCTCTGTTCTTAGTGACCATAATAATACAATTGTGGTGGAGTTCAGGTGCCTGGTAGCTCACTTGCTATAGAGTTGGTGCCCCATGTGCTGGGCTGCAGGTTCAACTCTGGTTTGCCGCCCATTGCTGCTTATCTTCCCCTCTTTCTCATCCTTTCACACTTTGTGTGTTCTATCAATCAAGGCAAAAATGCCCTAAAAATATTTTTAAAAGGCTTGAAGTAAGCAACAGTGGATATCTGTTGAACATAGTGGCAAGAGATGTTCTTGTACCAGTTTCCCTTCCTGATTTCAATTCCCATATCTGGACTCTGAGCCGATACTGAGTACCGATCCGATACTAGTTCATCAAAATAAACAAACTTCTAATACTTATTTTAACAGCTATATGCTACAAACTCTGTATGGAAGTGATGATTGCTATCATTGCTGTATGGCCTGGCTTTGGGTAAACCCAAGCTGAGTAAACAAGTAGAATTAATGCCATAGAAATTATTTTATTATCTACGTGTCTAAAATATTGCCAAATTGTTGACATTTTAGCTAGCTCTGGCTTTCACTACACTACTGGAAAGCACTTCTTTGCCACTAAAAACAGTACTTGCTGGGGGCAACTGCTGTTATCGAGCAGTGAGGAAGTAATGATAAATGAAACCAATATACTTTAAAGATCTGGTATTGGTTCAGTACATAGATATGCCTACTCATCGAAGCCCTGCATTTTCTACAGTATCCGAGGCATTTCTGATGCTGGTATCAGTAGCACTCCACTGTCTGAATGAAGAAGTGGCTCTGTTAAACGCTTGTGACTCCAGGATATTGTCCTCCCAGCCAGCACTCCTTTGTTGCCAACTCTTCTCACTAATGGTCCTAATGCCGAACGACAACACCGCTCTATGTGTCACATGGAAATGGTAAACACCGTCATACAAATGCACTTTAAATATTTAAAAATGTTATGGCATCCTCTTTCAGCAGTCACATTCACTGCTGGGTATTATTGGTGGAAAGGGTATATATTCTACCAAACGTAGTGAAAATGGGAATTGTTTCATCCTCTCTGTGCACTCCACCAGGCTAGATCGAGACTTGATCTGGTCTCAGTGGAGCTAGGCTGTGAGGCTGATATGATCCTTGGAGAGTTAAACAGTAGTGCATGTAGATGGTTTTGTGTCTTTGTGTGTTCTTTGTGAAGAGGCACTGAAGTAAGGAGTAGCACTGGGTACAGCTCTGGGCAGACCCACAGGTCTTTCACACACTCCTGACATGCTGCATGCTGGGCAGCCAAGGTAGATGGTAACCACCTTTTTGTTTTAACTTCCCTGTGATTAATATATCTTCACAACAGAGCTCAGACTGAGCGATATAATTTAAGGTTGAACTTATTTATAATTCAGCTCCACAAATGTATACTTGCAGGCCTCTGTATTGTGAGTATGTTCACTGCCTGGGGCACTTGTCCCTGACAGATCAGACACAGTAACACAGAGAGTAGCTGTTGAGCATCTTTGCCACAACACATTCTTGTTTATTTATATATATAATAATATGATAATGGATGTGTTGTGCATTTGCCCAAGAACAGCACTCACTACAGTAGGTCTGTTCTTCTTGTATTGATTTGGTGATTCTTGCTTTAGATTTATTCTTACATTAGTAACAAATATGATTCAGCGAAACAAGATGGTGGTAAGCTATATTTAGTTTCATCATTCAGCACTCACCGACTTCTGGTCTGTCTCTAAGGACCAGCAATATTGTTCTGCTATGGAGGATGGCTTTGTTCCTGGCATCTTTGCTTTTAATTTCCTTCTGTTTGGTGTAACTGGGGTGTTGCTTTAGACCTAAATAACGGCCCCACAGCACACACGCTAGTGTTTATTTCCAGTGGACAAGATTAGAGAAGCTAAGACCATATGTTGCTTTTCAGACCTTGCCGTTTTATGGCAGCAGAAGCATCTCAACACACTGATTTTATCTGGGGAACTGACAGAAAAGCAATTCCATTATTTAGTGGTGGGAAAACATTGTGGACAATTTCTGTGTACATTAGGGAAGTCATTTCACTCGAAAATGTAATATTGGATTTATTATCTTTGATAACCTCTACGCCATATTGCAGTGCTTTACAACATCTGATGGTTTCTTTAGTTCGACTTATTGGCATCCACTTTTCTCAAACAAACTGGTTTATTCTGATCTTTTCAAAGTAAAGTTAAGAGATTTCAGACCATAAGTTTGTGTTTTCATTTAAATATATGTTACAATTTGATTTTCCTTTGACAGGTGAACTTCAGAAGACTTCACAGGAGCATCATCTTCCTAAATTGACGAACCCAAATTCAGTAAGTAAAAGCAAAAATTTTGTTTCACTTCACGGATGTATATGGTTTAGTCATTTTTAAGTGTGTGGTAAAAGGCTTGCATTCACTAGAAATGAGGAATTTACCAGGCTGTGTTGCTCAGCTGTTGAACAAGCTCTGCTGTGGAGACTGGTTGTGAAGAGTCTGTATGTATTCATTCTCACAGTGGAGCATTGTGATTGATTTGACTGCTTCTCTGATTGCATGCGTGGAACTTTTCTTATGCTTTCACATTCGCTCCATTTGCCCTTTGGACAAAGCCTCCCTTCATTTCTCCTCAGCCGCACTCATACATCACATCTATCAGTCTCAATGCTTGCATTATACGTCTGGTTAACTGACCCCATTGGTAAGAAATGTAAATAGCTGTTAAATATTAAAATTATGGTGGCAGCCTTATCTCGTCATGGATTTACCACATCACCTCAGAACTATATATGCATGTTTCTTAACCCTCATCTTGTTGTCATTCTGTCCTGTTCCCCTGATTTGGGGACAAAAGTAATAAAAGGGGGCTCAATGTCAAGGCAGTCAGTACCTTCAGTACTTGTTTCTGTGTTAGAGAGTGATTTAGAGAGAGAGAGAGAGAGAGAGATATTTTAAAAAATCTTTTGGTTTATCATGAATGTGGGGGGGGCAGTGTGATAAATTATTCCTTACAGAAAGAAGGTTATTGGTTCAAATCCTGGTTCTGTGTGGAGGAAACATGTTTTTTGAAAGTTCATGAAACATAATCAGTTATTGTCTTTGCAAGGGGGAGCGTTAGAAACAACTGAATGCTAAAAACAACTGAATGCTAAAACACAGCACATAACCTTAGACGCTCAGCTACAGTAAAAGTTTTAGCATTAGTGTTAATACAGTCACTGAGCCATGGAGCAGCTGGAACACAAGCCTGTGCTGGGCACAAACACATTGGAACCCGTGATAAGCAATTTATAAGCAGCCTGTCTATTGTGTTGACCTAATATTAGCAGACATTTTTTCTTGCTGAAAACAAATCTCATTGTGGTAATAAAAAACAGCTGAGCACCACACAGCAGCAGTGAATACATGGAGGAAGGACAAGTGTTGGTACTGGACATTAAACCTAAAACTGTCTTTTTAGTTAACCAGCAAAATAAATACTCACAGTTGGCAACATTGCTTACTAGCTCAAAGAAGGGTATCATAGGGCTTTGCAATATAATATATATCATAGTTTGCATGATGATAGAAAAATGTATATTGTTTAATATTATTCTCTACAGTTTATTTCACTGTGCTAAAAATTGCACTCTTATGACAATATTTGTCATCTGGATAATTCTTTGCGTTCACACAGCAGAGATAGAAGCAGGACATTTGCAAGAAGGCAACTCAAACATGGAGGAACAATGTGTGACACTGAGCCAGAAAAAAGGACTGTGACCAGCCAAGACAAAACAAGGAACTCTTACCTAAAAGAGGGGCTACTTCCGTGAGGACAGAGTTTGGGTATGACAAGTCTGACATCAACCAGAAAACTGTACAACAGACTCAAAACACCACTCGCCTCTTATACCTGTCAAACAGTATGAAGAGTCTACAGATGATAGCCACAATATTACAGCTGAGTGCTCACAATATACTCCAGACTTAGATGTCGAAAGAAGCTTTTGCCTGTGGCACACCATATGGTAAAAAGATCATGAAGATACAGCTGCAGTTACAACATCCACAAGGATATGGCCCCAATACACAGGGTTGAAATAAGATGTGTGTAATGATTACACTATATGTGTAGTTATCTGCATATTAAAATGTCCTGGATGGTGGGGAGAGAGATTTCTATGATCTTCTCAGCTGTCCTCACTATGAGTTATAATGGTCTTGCATCTTTCTTCTTTGCAATTCCTGAGCCACAAAGTGATGCAGCTAGCCTTGAAACTCTTCACAGTGCCTATTAGCAGGTGGTGAGGATGGGTGGTGGTAGGCTGGCCCTCTGCAGGAAGTGGAGGCGTTGTTGTGCCTTCTTGAATGCAGAGTTGGTGTTTACGGCCCAGTTGAGGTCGTCGGAGAGGTGTACACTTAGGAACTTGGTGCTCCTGACCTTCAATACCAGTAACTTGAGTCTAAACATTATAATAAGCAGAATGGTGATACTGTGTTGGGATCCCACATCCACTCCGATCTTATAGAAGAGTGACATTGCTTTCATGAGCGGACCTGTCACTGGCCTTGATGGACCAGCAACTAATCAGTCAATTTGCTCTGCATTACAGCTTTTACTGGCCACAGACCATTGGACCAGCAGTTATGTTTTACAATTTTTACAGGATAAGAGACCCTCTATACTTAGGCTCTCAGTTTGGGAGAAATGGAATTATATCTTGTTCAAATTTGTGTGGCATTCACAAAGAGTCTTGCATTTTAAAAGCTTTAGAAAACATTAAGACACAGGCAGCAATTAGACTGTTCTGTATAGCTTCTTTTAGACATGCTCCGGACTCCGCAGTTCCTACGTTTTTTCTCCGAAGGAGGTGCCTGTGTGAACGCAAATGTCTGAGTGAGACGCTCGACAGTTTGTAGAAATCCAGGAGAAGTCGATGTGAGAACACAGCAGGGGATCCCCTGCTGGATTCACCACAAGCAAGTGGGGGGGTTGATGGAAAAAAACAAAAACAAACAGAAAACACAAAGTGGTGTCATAAACATAGAAGACACCGACAAAGATGTCAAGAGAGTTAATGGTGATGAGAGCTGATGAAGGTGGGTCTGTAAGCATGATCACGTGATCTTGGCAGCGAAGTAATACATCACTTCCTGCCTCTGTCGCTGCACACGGCTGCTCTATCTCTCACCTGAATAATGTGGAGGATTTGATGCTGTTGTGAACGCATCTGTGCAGAGAGCCTCCCACTGTGTTGTGCATGTGTGAAAGGCAGACTAGGGTTAGGCTCTGTAGGCAATTCTCTGGATTTCATCTGTAGGTCATGTATTAAAATGGCTCATGTAACTCATAAAATATATTGTGTTTTATAAGCATTTTCTACACCTTCACACCTGGTGTGCTGTGAAGAGTGACACTTGCTGCGAGTACCAACACTAAATGTCACTCATACCTCCATCATACTCACATGACCCTCTGTAGGCATTGGACAAATCTGTATCGTTCGGAGCATTTAGCATTTTAAGTTTTTGACTGCTAAACATTTTCTATTATCGGACAAATGGAGCAGTAATAAATCACATTTCCTGAAGGATGAAGCTTATTTAATGCAAATGTATGCAAATGCTGTTAACAACCCAACCCCCCTGTTGAGTAAACTGATTGAAGCCCAGGGTAAAACCTAATTTAGGAGGGAGGGTTGCTGCAGTAGCCTGTGTTACTGGTATTAGACAGTGTGATTACATAACCTGCCCACCAGCCCAATGTATGTTTATCTTTTTTTGTAGGCAGAAACTTTTGGTTAATTGTTACTCATTAGCGATATTGCCCATGTTCTTTAAATAAAAACTACATTTAAAAAAATACTACTTATCATTTATTCTTATAAAATTGCAGTCTGATGCTGCAGTAGGGAAATGAGAGTGTATATCAGAGGTTACCAGAGTTTTATCAAATAGAGAGAGATGACCAAATAGGTGCAGAATTTGGTGTCAAAGAAATGTAAAATGTTATGAGGCTGTGGGCAACAGAGTTTCATAAAAGAAATTGTCCATATATTTTATGCTTCTCATAAGACAAAATATCTCTAATCTTGTATTTGTGCCATTGTCATTGTAGCACCGTGCACAGTGCCTTCATTTGCTCAGTCCCTCCTTGCTGAGTTTTTACTCTCCTCAGCAGGCAGGCAGAACATTGCCTGGCAGTTCCTACTTTAGCTGTGCACGTTCCTGTCACCGGCACGCAGGTCTTTCATGCATTGCGCCCAGCGTGCTGAGTGCGTGTGCCCGGACTGTGCTGACTGTCACAACAGATACACAGATGTATAGTTCAAGAATCTGAGACTGTGGGAAACACACAGTAACAGTTATCCCTTATCTGTGGATGTGTTTGTTGCCAGATCCACACACACTTATGTTTCCTTGCCTTAGGACTCATTTGAAAACAGTGTTGAAACTAAACTTGTTTTCTTCAGTGCTGGAGCTCAAGCAGCTTTCACAGATAGGCTCTACGAGACTGGCTTTGTGAAGACCACGCCCTATGTTCAAAACATCATAATGTTTTAATGCTTGTTGAATCACTTGACACTTTGAGTAAAATACAATTGAATTCCATTTCTTAAAATAATGCTACACAGAAACCCCCATGCTTCATTCTAACAATTACATTTTAATAGATAGTGTTGCTTATTTTTGTTCCTTTCAAAAACTGCATCCATGACATTAAATCAATTGAATACCACCTTTCTAAAACAAAACCTTCAGTTCTCAAACAATACAAGATTTCCCAAAGCCCTTGATGGTTGAGGTTTCTCTCTATAAAAAAGAGCATCTTGAACAAAAACAAAACTTAATAGAAAAGTCCTAGATTTTTATTAAATATTGTGCCGTCAAGCTTCTCAAAGCAAAAGCCACATATTGTCATCTAGAAATTAATAGTTGGCCTTTATGTTATTGAGAATCTGCTTTTTTAGATTGATCTTTATTGAATAATTCTTAGTTGCAGCATTAATTAAAAACAGCATTAATAGTGTTTTATATTTATGTATAGTTTTTTTTAAATAGTTACAAACAATGAAGTGCATTGAGTATCAATGTGAGTGGTTTTTATGCAAAATGCTAACACTTTCCATATTGTTGTAAATATGCAGTATATTTGGAAAATAATTGTATCAATACAGACATTCTTAAAACCATATTGGCTAACCTTAATGTTTACTTTTTGTATCAATTGATTTTGTACAATGGCTGTCTGTTAAAATATTTCTGACGTTAATGATGCAGGAAAGTGAGCAACGTCTTATTGATTCCTTATAATTGATTAAAATCATCACAACCAGACTCTTGCTAAGGGAATAAACTGAAGTTAACAGGGCCAGGAGACAAACCCAACCTTTTGTCCAGATAAGATATATTCCTCATCGTGCCTGAACGTTGACCATTCTGTGCAGACTACCATTTGCTTCTGGCTAAGGTTGATTCCCTCATTTGTTTCTGTGTAAACTCAGCTGAGCCCTCATGGCATTTGTGGAGCTCTGCACAAACCTGATTAGCAAGCTGTGTGGGCGTTCTCACACTTACCAAGACACAGCCTTGGTATATCTGAGGATGCGTTAACAATATAGACTGTGACAAAACTGGCAGTAATGATTAAGTTTTAGGGAACCTTCTTCTCCTGGATGTAAATTGGAAATCTCATTTTATATATATATATTACCTCTACACAAAGACATCATTCAGTAACAGGCTGTCTTTTAGGTGTCTAAAATGGCTGAATGCTTTTAGGGCAAAAAGGTTGATTTTAGTACAGCACATCAGAGGCTTTGCACACATTACTACAAACACACAAACATGCCTTGCCAGACTTACATGTCAGAGCTGTTTAGGATTTTGCTGCTATACAACAAAGACTTTATTTATGTCTCTCTGTCTACTTGTAAAGTGATCTATGTCTACTGCTTCTGTCAAGTAACTTTTTCCTGAACAAAAACATGTGATTTCCAAGAAGAGTTATCATCTCAAAGAAAATGACTGACATTATGTTGTCAGTGGATTATTTTTGCTCAACTGCTAAACGTAGGAACTGCGGAGTCCGGAGCATGTCTAACCAACACAAGACTACGTAACCACTGCTATTCCTGTAATTAAAACGAATTAGTGCTGAATGACAGGTTATTAGAGGTTCTTAACATTTTAAAACACTGTTTTATAATTTCTGCTGACAGCCGAGAGGACGGTTGAGGTTTGAGCGAGGTCACAACAGGCAATGTTTCAAAACCTTTACTATTTGCATAGGAATGGTCTGTGCCTTTGTCGGTGTGGATGCAGCTGTGTGTATTGCACATTGTTTGTGGAAGGTGCTCTGCCTACTGATAAAGGGCATTGATTCAAGTATTTCTGTCATCAGATCTGAGAAGGTTAACAGAATGACAGTCTGATGTTGAAATTAGGTTTCTTTGTCTCAGACAGGAGTTTTGCTTGGAAACAAGAGGTGTCTCACAGGAATATATTTCACGAGAGAAGACATTCAAACCCAGAACTACAGCATTAAACTGAAACCATTTTGTTTAAGTAATCTGTCCACTAGTTACCTTCTTAGTAGGGTTGTAGTGTGAAGTCAGTCTTACAGTGTTCTGGCCCGAATTTCATTTTCTGTACAGTCATAAAACCCACACAGTTAATTTTTTCTTGTTTCGCTGTATTGAGTTAACCAAGGATTTGGTGTCAAAGTAAAAGAGCCTATTCAACAATTATACTGGCTGATAAGGGTTGATCATTGTGATTTCCCAGTTATGATGCACCCGTGCATGTGCAACCGCTCAATGTGAGAGGGAGATTGGGGCAAATAGTGTTTCACAGTGAAGCACTGGTGGGAAACACAAAGTTAGAGATCTTGTGTTATGAGAAGTGTAAACATTTTTTTTGCATCATTATTAAACTGTGGCGGAAAAAATAAGACTTTCTCAGACTGCCACAGTCTATTGGAAAAACAGATTCTTAAGTAATCGGACAGAAAACATGGCGTGGTAAAACAACATCAAGTGCCTGCAGTGTTGGGAGTGTGTTGTACCACTGACATGCTGAAATAGTATGTCGGAAGACTGGTTTGAGTAGTAAATCTAGGAGTTTGAAGGCCTCTCTGACAGCAAAGTATGCTTTCACAAATGAGATTTGCGACACAAAGCTTTTTAATTTCAAGGTTTCTGCACTGTCTTTAAAGGTTCAGTGTGTAAGATTTAGGTGAAAGGGATCTATTGGCAGAAATTTGATATAAAATAATCCTTGTGATGTTTTCACTTGTGTGTTTCATCTAAATTGTATGAATTGGTGTTTTCTTTACCCTAGAATGAACCCTAAATATAAATACTTTATATTTAAATTGAGAGGGGGTTCTTTCTACGGAGTCCTCCATGATTTTTACAGTAGCCCAGACTGGACAAACTAAACACCTTTTGAGTTTTTATGACAACTGAAGGCTCCCACAGGTTCTCTTTCATGTTTGGGGAAGGGAAGGGGAGGGTGAGGTGAGGTGAGGGGTTTTCAGCTTCAACATGAAACTTCACCTCTAGTCACTAAATTCTACACATTGCCCCTTTAAAGCCATTAAAGCAGAGAACAAACTGTAAAATATCTCTGACTTACCTGACCCTGCCAAAGTCATTACTGCCTTTGTGTCTTGTGAACTAAAAGAAATGTCACATCTATGGTAATTACTGTCATGTATTGTTTAATATTTTCTTTTGCAGTGTGAGGTACAAAAAATGTTTTTTTCCACACGAGCCATCTAGGAAAAAGACTTGTCAATAAAATTGAATTTGTTGTTCTTGGTTTTATGAGCTTCTGGACTAATACTTGAAATTTGACTCGTACCTGCACACTAATGTTGTTAGTGGCTTTTAGTGGAATACTCTTGTCGGTTCATTTGAACTTTATGGGCAATGGAAGTGTTTTTTTTGCTGTGTGAACCAACCTACGTGTGAGTGCATCCATTACCACTATCACAGCTAGAGTGATGAGCACCAGAATATATGATAAGCTCTCTTACACATGTTGGGAGGAGATGAGATGGCAGAGGATAAAAATGCAGACATTATATCCTGACAACATAAATGGCAACATGTTGGATATTTCAAGGATCTATTTTTGACCTTTACCTTGCAATGATTTCCACATGAAGAAATCCTTAGTGACGCAGATTGATCCCGCGAATGAGTCGTCTTCGTCACTCACCACGGCTGCCTAGCAACCAGGTAGCACTTCGGCAGGCTGAGCAAGGGTGAACTTGTCATATTGCTGCACCTCATGGATCAATCCTCTGTACAAGTAACTGTACATTGTTTGAATTACAGTGAAACTGACACTTGTGGATTTGTACTTAAAACTGTATATCTACAATCAAAAGCAGTTGTCTTTGGCAGTACTTTCACAAGTTCAGTATGACTTTAAAAAATCTGTGACTGACTATTTCCATTCAATGCTGTTCTGTATCTTGAGGCTGTTCAATCAATTGCTTTAACACTTCATTTACTAACATGTAAAGAAAGAAAATACCCCCAACCATTTTGTAACAGAAACATGTTTACTCCACTTGTAGTAATTACAGATTATCCTACTCCCTGATTAGTTCTTCTGTCGTCAACAAGATCAGAGAAGCAGAAGAACGTAAACAGAATAGATAGCTTGGAGTTACTAAGTAGAGAGTTAGAAATAAACAGACACAATGCATAATAAATGCAGTACTTAGTATGGGTCATATAAAGTAGTGTGGGACAGGGTTATTATTTCTTTGGTCTGCTCTAGTAAACATAAAACTAGCAAAAATAATTCTCAACTGGCCATAGAACTGCATAATTCAGTGTTTTCTGTGGGTGAAGGGCACAATGTGACGGTGGGTAGTTGAGGGTAGTACTAAATAATGGTTAGATTAAGAATATTTTCATTTTTATAATTTTGAATTTATATCTTTTATTAATCTGCATGGCAATTTTGTATTTTTGAAACATAGTGTTTGAAATATAGTATAACCAAGTCATGAATATTGGAATATTATCTAAATCTGGGTCCTGCCCATTCTCTCTATGTTGGGATTTTGGTCTCATCTTGTTGTCTTTGCTTCATGCTTTTCCCAACAATGTAACAGCAGCCTATCTGCACCTGTTTAAATGTGACTCTGTCGTAGTTAGCGGGTTTGCTGTGGGGAGTGATTCTCTCCTGTTGTATGAGGTCAGTGCCAGCATGTTGTTGCAGCCACAAAAAAGTGTATGCCATTAGAGATAGTCACAGTACTTAGCTTGGACCTGTGAAAGTAAAGATAGACCTTCCAACTATCTAAACGCCTGCCAGAGCAAGTCACCAGTGTTGGATTAGATGATTGATTGGTTGGATTGATTACCCTACACGCTTGGCAGAGCTGGGACACAAACATGCACACACAGTACTCTCCTATAGAAGTGGGATGATGGTGTGCCTGTCTGAACTGCTTGTGAGTTGCACAAACGCCCACAGTGAAGTGTTTACAGGGTATGCATGCCTTTTTTGTTGTGGTTGGCAGCTGCAGGAAATAATAGCAGCAGAAGAACTGATTTAATATTATCAAAATATCACTTCGTACTTTAAAGGGATTGGTGCTTACTGCTAAGTATGTTTATATCAACAGTGTCCTGGCACCATAAATGACATTGTCAAATCTATTGTGTCAACCTCTTGCAATAGTTGAGAGTCAAAGAAGTGCAAAATGCAGTCACTGAATTCAATCAAAAAGTTTGTTATGAAGTACGTCTACAACAAGAACCCGACAATTGTTGACTGAACTCATTTATTTTATTTGCTAAAGAAGAATTTTACTTGCATTTGGTGAGTGGTGGATGCTAATTTTGGACCCTTGTGTGGCAGCATTGACTGTACATCATATCTACAGGCCCAGATTTATGGGTCAGAAAGCCAGACAGTGATTTTGTTTGTTGTTTCTTCTTGACTAGCTCAAACTAACCTATAGCCCTGTAGCCCCAGGGGTTTTTGTACCGTGATTTTCCACAGCTTGTTTCTTTAACTCGGAAAGTGAGGAAAATATTTTTGTTGATCTATAGTCTATAGTTGGGCTGTATATAAATATATATCAATGAATCAGTGGAATTGATAGTGGCAGAGACCTCCTATCACAGTGGGCTATAAAACCAACATTTGGAGCCTTGTAGTTGCCCTAGGGAGCTACAGTACACACAATTATGTTGTCAAATGTGTTACAACTGAAATAGCCCATTTTTGATTTTTTTCCTCTGCAGGAGAGAAACATTAAGAACAAAACATTTTCCACCATTTATAAACTGGAGTGTTCAACCACCGCTGAGATTCTAAAATGTTGCTTTTACTGATCATTACCATTTGCCATCTACTTATTATACTAATTAAATTACTCACTGCTCTTATTAAGATGCACTTGTACATTCAATACAACCACTTAACCGTAATGATTCGTCTGTTGTTGTACCAAGCACAATTGACACCACTGTGCCTGTTGCTAGTGCATTTCAAGGATAGTGCAAGTGATGAGTCTAATTGTGATCTACAAGTGAAGATGTAAAGCATTGTAGCAGTGCAGGTTTGAGCTTAATGTAATTTGCCTTAATCCACAAAGTGCAGTAACATAACCCCTTTCACTATAACTGCACCACACAATTCTGTGATGAAGTGTCTCTGGTTACCCTTGAAATGTTAAGAAGTCTCCTGTAATCTCCTAGCAGTCCTGAGGGGAAAATATTTGGGTGTGCAGAGTTTTATCCACTAATAAGTTCTTGTTGTGCGTCATTAAAGACTGCATCATTAGTTCGTATAATTAGTCCTGGCGAACAGTTACCCTGGACAACAAGCTTTTGACATCTGGTATTTCTTGTCACTACACCTCCAGTGCCTTCATTTTGTCAGACTTAACCCTGCTGAGTTATGAACACTGTTCCTGTACTTAGATTAATACGGCAGTTATGCAGTAAATCCTGCCTTAAAAAAACTGATAGTCTTCAGTTTTTTCTGAAACACTATTAGATCGTTTTACAGTTGTTCTGGAGGCTGTAGATTGTGGTGCCATTGAATTGTGTTGTTTTATTTGGAAAGATGTTGCTGTTAAGTTTTCAACTCTATTTATCACAATTAAGGTTTTTTACATAACAAAAACACCTTTCTTTGGAGAAAGACAGACCTAAATCTCAATGCAATGGTGCAGGTGGATGGAATTGTGATATCCCAACCTGCACTCTGTTGAGCTCTCACTACTTAAATACAAATGTTAATTACACTTAAACACAAGTAAAGCACAAAATCATTATTAGATTTGAAGATATGCAAGCTGTATGTTTTGTTAATATTACACATGTCATCTATTTTACTGTTCCAACTGCATGTGTCATGTCCAGCGCTAATTTTAAAAACTGCTGTCCTTGGATGCACTCTATGAATGTTTGTGTGAATGGCAAAACAACTGCACTGTAAAGCGCTTTGAGTGGTCATCAAGACTAGAAAAGGACAATATAAAACAGACCATTTCTCTTTCTGATATATCCAATAAACGGCCAGCTTGATAACTGAGTGTATGTAGTTTTATTTCTTAAAGTCCATTGCTTTTTCCAGCTTTTGTATATTATTAAATAATTTGTGAAAGTGTTATTGCTTTAGTTGATGTTTCATTCATTACAATAATGATGACAGGATCTGCTTTTAAATTAGATTTTCTGTGTAACCATAATTATCACATCAGACTGACTAAAAGATATTAGCCTTTCACAGACATATCGGTGTATATGGTGTTTATTTTTGCAGATGTGGAAACTTTTATTTTACTGAAAAAACAATACAGAAAAGATGTTCTTTTGTGTTTCTATTTTACATAAGTTTATATTTTATACGTTTTTTGAATTTTGACGGTTTTACTCCTCGGATGAGATGGTTCACCTTCCAGCTGCGCGGGTGCATTAAGTGTCAGCTCTGCTTTACCTCAACATGTCTTTGCTGCTTCTGAGTTGGCCTCACAGTGAGCCTCTCTTGTCAAGATGCTTCCAGAGATGGAAACACCAAGCAATCACCGGCACCCCCACCCCAGTGCTGTACCCCACATGAGCACTGAGTAACAGATGGTAAAAATAAACCACCTGTCTATTTGACACACCAATAAATATAGGGTGCACTGTATAGAGTATAAAGTATAAAGCAGTGTCAAGTCGCACTGCGGTTAATCACTCTATTGTTTAGTTTTTTTAGTACTGGCTCCTTCAGAATGAGCTTGGAAGTGGAACGTTTTTTTAATATGGGTTGTTTGTAGCCTTAATCTTAAAGGTTACCAAGTTTCTAGTGTGTCTAAGTTAACACGCAGGTTTAACACAACTGTGTGCAAACCAGCATTGCAAAAATTGTTTATTCAATGTGTTATTTTCCTCCTCGTGGTTGATATACAAAGGAGGAGTAGTAATGCAAGGAGGGATGGTGGGCTGCCTTCACTAGAATGAGAGACCCGCAGGGAGTCAACAGAGACGCAGCTGGACTGCAGTCCTGTGAACCCTGTCATTATCCACAATCCTTACGGTTGAGTGGATTGGATATTGCTTGAAATAATTATTCAGAGATCCACATTCTGACTGACAGTATCTCACAGCATCACGTTGTTCATTTTAAAACAGATTTTCATTATTATAACCTTGCCTTTATAGATGCTGTAATGAGATCATATCATAGGATCAGTTACTGCTTGTATACTCGGCTTTGTGTGTAATTCTGACTACCCAAGGATGTTCAGTCACCACTTTAGCAACACGCTTACGTAATCACATCAGAGTAAGTCAGGCAACAAGCGGGTCAATTCCCTTGGTTTAGTGTGATGCAATAACTGAATTTTAGACAGGGAAACTCCTTATCTTTGGATTCATTAGGAGAAGTTCATCTCATGTCGACTGTCCCCAGATGATTACACAACAGCTATAATCTGTTTGACTCACATGCACAATAATCCATTGATACTAACTGAGGAGCTGTTAACACAGACTGCCTGCATTTACAGATCTTCTGTGTTGTGTAGAATACAGTTTCCAGGCCATGTATTGGGGGCCTGTTCAAGAAAAGGTCTCAAGACAGGAATTCAGTGCCTCCTCCATTGTCTTTTGTTTTATTGCCAGCTGTAGTAAGCTCTGGTTTCTGTGTTCATCGGTTTTCTCTGCCCTACCACGACTGAACCTCATTTGTAATTTCCACTACATTAGAGCCAGCATCTGTCAGGCAAGGAAACCATTACTTTAGCTGATTTAAGAAATCTGAGTTTCATCACTCCTTCATAACTGGATACATCAACTGGATCAAGCTCTCATTTTGCATAATATGATGTGTGCTACAAGTGTCTAATCTCAACTATGCTTTACTGATGTAATAGTCAACTGAATGTGTCAAATGTGTGGTCATAGGGAGAAGACTGGGACCATACTTTATGTTCACCTCTCAGTAATCTTTTATTATTCTTATTCTTTTATTCTACTTCTATTAACTGTGCTTGGTTGGAGTTGGAGTGCATTAACAAGCAATAGCAAGGTCTGTTCCTCCCTTGCAATTTTAAGTAATTCATCATGCACAACAACAATCTGTCCACTCGCACCTCTTTACACCTTTAGTTGTTCCAGCAGTGGTTTGTCCTATTTCATTTTGGGTTTGAAATAATATTTCAATTTTATTTATTCATAAAACAATGACAAAACCATACAGTACATGTGTGAGGGGTATATCTCAGATATACCTGATGTAGTTCAGCTTGCTCTTTGTGGGATGAAGTTAATGTCTTTATCATGAGCATCAAGTAAAAAAGAGTACATGAGTCATGCTGTGGCATTTTCCTTCTCACATTATCTCTGAAGGCTCTCTTCCTCCCTCTCTCTTCATCCAGACCACTCTCCTGAGATGTGCATTTTTGGAACAGGGAAAGAACCTGTAGAGAGGAAAAAAGCACCTATGTGAATTGAGATATGTTGAGTTTTGGATTTATAATAGCAGATGTAGGCAGACGTATTAGATCCAAAAAGAAACGGCATTAGATCCTTCATCGGGCAGTGATTTGTGAATCAGGAAGATCTTGAAGAATGGATATACATATATATATATATATATATATATATATATATATATATCTGGAAAATACACTGCAAAATCGAGCTGTTCCACAAATTAGTTTCACTCTTTGAAATGCCTCTCAACTAAAGAAGTGAACGGCTGAAACTCTTCATGTCTACATCTCCATTGAACTGTTTTTGTTGAGAGTCTTTGTTGAGCTTGTTGCAGAACTCAGACTTCACAGTCCCACAGTTTCCCACATCCACTTGCCCTGGGGCACAAGACATTTTATTCTGGATCAAAGGAACTCATGCCTTTGTCTTCTCAGTGAGTAGATGCGGTCACACATAGTTGCATAATTCCATATGATAAATTGTCAGAGAACTATGCAAGTCGGTTCAAAAATTGTGTGTCCATCCATCTCATATATAATTCACTAGATAAGTGACTACTCCGATCAATTGGAAACGGGAACCATTAATGTCAGTGTATGAACTTTTATGATAATCCCTCTGTTTTTTCTCCAGTCACCAATTGTTTTCCAACCTCAAGGGAAGGGGAGGTGGTTAAGTCTGATGAAGCAGTAAAGCAAACAAGCACCTCCTCAGCACTGTTAGGACATCTGTAATCCTCTAAGAGTCAATGATGCTTGTTCTAACTCCAATAGAACACGGAGACTTGATCCCCCCTGCCTTCAGCTTAAAAGCATACTGTGTTGAAGCTCCATTATGCGTCAGGGCAATGAGAAATCTATAACATTAACACTAACCATGAGAGGCAATACACTTACTGAGGTCAGTCAGTCATGGTGAGGGCACACAAGAGACAGACATTTCTTTCAGGACTAACTGCCCTCACTTGTTTCTGTTGAGTTCAAGCTGTGTTTTTTTTTCATTATCTACTCTTGGCTCCACAAAGCCCTGCGGAAGATTCCAAACATGTTGGTGAGGGGATTTAGAAACTATTGGGCAACTGTGTCTCAAGTTATTTATGGAAAAGTGAAGGAGGCTGTAGAGTCTGCTTTCTTATTTTGAGTAACACATTTGTTCACAGTTGATCCTCTACCCCCACACACTGCTTTTGTCCTTGTGATACAATCTTTTTTTTTTTTACAGAACATCTTTCTGGGGAGTTCTCACCTTTCTCTCAATATATTTCTCCTATATTTAGCAGCTTTTCATTTCTACAGCACATGTTCTGTCACAAAGTCTGTGGAAAGAATCAAGAGAGTGGTGATTATTACTAGTATTTAGCTTTTGTTTATTCTTCTTTCTATGTGGATACATTCTGTATTTGCCTACTTATTCTGCGATGAGATCTTCTGCAAAGAAATACTCTCACTCTTAAATGTCCATGTAGGTAGAACGATAAATATTTTGTCAATAGAACTCTAAGGTATTTAAAGCTATACTATAATAGTATTTCTCCAAATCACCCCTGCAGACTGCTCCCACATGTTTGTATACTCATCTTTTCCATCTTGACAGCATCTCAATACATCTGTGACTGATGGAAGTTTAAAATTGGCCACTTATATGGACTGCTTTCTTCTTTTTTCAGCTCCTAATTCATCTTTTAAATTATTCTTAGTCTCTGATGCCTCTTGCATCATCCAGGTGCAATGTGTTTGTGTTCAGAAACAGCACATATGTATGTCGCCATAACATAAAGAGGTAGACTAACTTGCCCCTCAGACGAGGTCACAATCAGGGTAAACACAAACTGCACGTAGCAGTTATATGTCATCACTGACTTGCATCATGGCAGCTGTCAAGAAATGCTGTTGCAAGTGCAACTGGAAAAGGGTAACACTGCATTTTTCTACTGTGCAAGAACAAAAGCCTGCTATGACGTGTGAGTGCGCAAGAAGGTTAGCACAACTCTACTAATTGGAAATAGTTTTCAGATGTAAAAAAATGAAAGGAACTAAACATATTCTCTATTCTGCAACACTGACAAATCATTGAGGGTGCAAAGCAAGTTAGAACAATGTCCCAATGTCAATTCTTATAAACTTTATGCACATCCTCATGTACATTCAATAATCTGAATTTTAGGCTTAAATATTAAATTTTAAATGTGTCTTAAAATTAGTTATATTTCAAAGGTAAATATATTGGCAACATGTCTCTACTCCAGTTTACTTAATAAAGAGTCTTTATTCTCTATTCATCCTAAAAGGACACTGGTGGCAGCAAAGGAGAGTGACGGCGTAGTAGCACTGACTCTCAGCAGAAACCTCATTATTAAAGGTGGTTACAATCATGAAAGGTGCTTTCAGTAATGAAGAAGTGATTGTTCTATTGGCAGTTGCTAGGCAACTACATCAGCATTGCTGACAAGTCAAGGAGCAGAGGTATGGGGAGGCACAGACTCGCTAGAGTGTTTTAGAATGTGAGCGTGTGATTTTCCAAGGAATACAGTTATATGTGTTTTGTTTGGTATTTGATCACGGATTCTGATGGGGTCATGGTGGTGGAGCAGAAAAAGAAAGGAAACATACAGGGCGAGTATTGAGGCTGTGAGAAGATTGTTTGATTAAAGGGATAGTTCACAGAAAATGTAATCATCCCTCATTATCTTCTCACCACTATGCTGATGAAAGGGTGAAGTGTTTGCGTGCACAGAACACAATATCCATATCCAATACAATTGAAGTCAATTGCGACAGCTTCTTCCAACATAATTACGTAAATACATTGAATATGCAAGCTGGAAGTACATGATGAAGTCATTGTTGTTGAAAGAGACATTGAGGAGCCATTCTAAGTGAGACATGAATATATCCATAACCAAGGTCAGGCCATATTGCTGTGTAGGCAGTACAAACTGACATCAAAACCATTGTCCGACAGAGTCACATGTCATCAGTGGAACTTAATCAATATGGAAAGTGAGACCCTCAGTCTTCAGCAACCTCAGCTCTGTTCAATGCGTTGGCTCATTGTGGAGTCACCTGTATCTGTTGGTCTCCTGACAGACGGACATGGCATCTGGCTCCTGCTTCTAGTCTATCTTGAGGGGAAGGTTTTATGGGTTGCTGCTTGTATTTTCGAGACCCGTGTTATGTAATTGCATTGCATAAATCGAGTCCTCCAGGGGTTTATTTGTATATTGGTAACTGTATCTTCCTGCCTCTGCTCTGGAGAAGTGTCTTCTTTGGAGAGGGGGGTAATCGCAGAAGAAATACTCAAGTGATGATTTTTACATAATGGAAAAAGAAAACCCCATTTTCTTCCCCCCTCTCTTTGTAATCCATTTATTCATATATCCTTTCCTGCAATATTAATCTGCACACAGTGCTTGTCATTCCAGTTTATCTAACCTTGAACCTTTTGTATCATCTTCTTTGTTAGGTTTGTGCACCATGGTGTCTAAACCTCACCCTCCTCTAATGAAGAAGCACAGTCAGACTGATTTGATAAGCCGCCTGAAGAGCCGGAAGATCCTCGGAGTTGGTGGTGAGGACGATGATGGCGAAGTTCATCGCTCAAAGGTCAGATTACATCACATGAACGCAGTCCAATTAATTTCAGCCTTTATGGGGAATAATGCAGACAGTGCAAAAAAGTGCTTAGTAATAGATATGAGCATGTATTAAACCATAACCAGATAACATTGATTATAAACAAAAAATGCACTCAACCGCACATGCATTCACTAACCCAGAGAAATCGATTGCTTTTAAAAGCCAAAATAGGCTGCTAATTGGCTCATCACTCACGTCCCATTGGGTGTTTCCCCTCTTTATGCTTCAGTGAATCTAGATCACATAATCCCACGAGTTCGCACAACTCCACTAAAATGTGACTGTCTCCCCTGAGAGACTCCCTGCCTCTGTATTATATAATTCCTACCGAACATTTGCATGGACAGTGTATAGTCATGTGTACACGAAAACCGCACACACGCTGGTTCATTTCAGCGGTCACAAAAACACCAGTCATGATCACGCACGTGGAGCACAGTTGCAGAATGATAAGAGTCTCTTACCCTAGTTGTGGTTCAGAAGGCTCACATATCACGATTCTACTGATTTTTATTTGATCATTTTTGATCTGATGGCATTAGAATGAGCACAGGCAGAGCAAACACTTCCTCCCTGAAATATTAATCAGGCAAGTGGGTGCAGGGAACAGAGCAGAAGGAAGCAGGCATACGGTGGCTGATGGCATGTGATGAGATGTCAGCCCCCTCTTCTCAGCCCTCCCAAGTGTTTGTTTTCTCTCGTAATGTTTTAGCAACTAGCCTAACCCAGACATCTGCCACTTTGATCCCTTTCACGGAGCATTGAGATGGAAATAGATACATATAAGCTGCTTTCAGACAACTCAGCACAATCTCCTGACATTGCTGAATCATTTGCTGTGGACATTCTCCAGAGTTAAGCCCAATTCATGCTTCTGCATCGAAGCTACACCGTAGCCTACGCACAGACGTGTACCCTACACGAAAGGGTAGTAGCTGACTCTAACATTTTCCGTTCTCCCAAGGGAAAATTTCAGGGAAATGTCAAGACTTCATGTCTGAAAGCAACTTTATTTTTCTATTTTGACTTGTTTTGTGTGCTGTTTTAAAAAGTGTGCTTCCTAATTTTAACTGTGACTTCAATTGTGACTTTGACTGTTGCTCTGACAGTCTCGTTATTCCCCATTTTATGCACTGTGCTGGTATTTGAGTCGCTCCATTTACCCTTGCCACAAGTGTTTGTGGTAATGAAGTACGGTGAGCTGCATTTAGCAGTTGGTTTGGAGGGGAAACAGTTGGCTTTATCCCTGTGGTACCTGTAAACAAAGGAGGGAAGTCCTGCTGCGCTCCACTGATTGTTCTCTTCCTGCTCCTCTTACAGTCCAGAGATAAGAATGCAATTCCTATTACCCATACTAAAGTGAGAGAGAGGCTTGGTATTTATGCCACTGTGCTGTACGTGAGTGTAGCCGGCTGGAGATATAGACTCTGCAGCCTCTGGTTGCAGCTTCTTTCACCTACTGGTAGACAGACTGCTTTGGTGTTAAGGTCATGTAGCAAGAATCAAACTCTGACAGCCTCCGCCTTCATAAATAAGACATATAACAAAGTTATGAATAATTTCTGACCCAGAAGATAACCACTGAGCCATAATTTATATTTGTTGTGACAGTGCAACATCCATCAGATGAGAAGTGTACATACTGAAATGACAAATTTTAGCTCTGTGGACAATAGATTCTTCTTCTCTGGGATATTTTTCCTGGTCTCTGGTTGAAAATTTGCACTTTGTTTACTTCACTTATCGGACTGAGAGATTGATGACAAAGCCGGGCAATCGCAGCTGTGATTAACCATCTCTTCCTGCAAACAGCATTGTGTATCCCTTCCTTTTCCTGTTTCTCCCTCACTCCAACACTCCCTTCTGCTTCTATTCCACACTGAGCCAGTCCTGTGCCATCAGTTGACGCTCAGCTCCCTTTGAGTGTTTCTTATGCCAGCCATGCATATTTATGCGATCTTGTCAAAATCTGCCCCTGAAACCATGGCACAGGAAGGACTGATTCACTGGGTCACATGATCACAGCTGGCTCCTGAGCCGCTGTAGGGATGTTAAAACATTTGGAGCTCAGCCCAGAAATCTTTAGATTCTGCCTGATATTTCTGAGTGAAATGATTATAAGACATGAGACAAAAGCTTTTCTGTGCTCTACCCGACGGCTCCAGTCAGATGTGGAGGCTGACTTTCACAACATGAAATTATAGTAGCTAAAAAGAGTGCAATCTGACTTCTCATTCAACTTCATTATTGTGTTTATTTCTAGTAGAACTCTCAGAAAGAAATAAAAGCCTTGACATTGATGAATCAGTAATGATAGATTATAAGCTGCCAAAGCTTGGTACAGTTCTGTCATATCCACTGCTTCTATCCTGTGATGACGGCCTCTTTTGAACTGTGACAAATTTTAGATATGACAAACTGCTTTAACGCTGTGTCTCATCTGTCTATCTGATACTCACTTCTTCACCCCCACAGTAGCTCTCTTTTATCGTCTCCGGTCTGCCACACTCCTCTGCTCTCTCATCCTGCCAGGGATGTAATCAGCATACACCAAAAGAAGTCGAAGTTAATCTGTCCTTTTTTTGATGTGATGATAAGCTCATCGACACTTCTCACTTCATATTATGACCCCTGCCAAGGAGGTTATGTTTTCATTGCTGTTTAATTGTCTGTCAGCAGGATTGCTCAAAAAATACTGAACCGATTTCCATTTAATCTTTTGAAGCGGTGGGGCACGATCAAAGGAAGAACCTAATATTATTCGTTATTTATTTTCTGAATGTATTTTGTGCATTGACTTATCCAGTAATTTGAACACAGAAACCAACATCAAGATTATAGAAAAGCCATTCATCCCATACTATCCTATAGGGGCTATAAAAAGACATCAATGCTCATTATTCCACATTGGGGCGAGCAGCACACTTTTTCAAGATGTAAAAAAAACAGTAAATACTCAAACATTCATGGATTTTAACACGGCAATGTCTGGAGGTCCAATTAAAATGTGTTCAGCAAAACTCTATAAACCCCCCCCTGTCCGGATCTTTCTAGTATTCTGTTCTACTCTGAAAACTCACAGACTCCTCAAGCAGGAAACTACTTTGCAACTGATAGCAAGTTCCATGTATACACTGCTGCCCAGACAATCAGTCATCTGAGAGGAGAGATGTTTAATGATAAAGGGAAATAACTGATGTTGGAATGATTAGACCTGAAGGCGGTGAATGAAGTAGTTCAACTTTTTGACTCGGGTTGTTTTGGTGTGGCAGTTTTCACAGTGGTAGAAAATTACCTGGTACATTTTCCTATTACTGGTATCGGAAAAAGAACATGCAAGCGAACCGAGACTCTCACATGCTCGTCTCCTTTCCTCCTTGACTGACTCTCACCACCACACACACACATGCAGGGGAGAAAATGGCAGAGAAGCAAGAGAGATACCACCAATCAAATCCCTTTAAAACTGAATAAGAATCTGCAATGTGGGATTGTTTTGGTCATTTTATAACTTAATTCAGGGTTGTCCTTAAAGACAGATGTCCAGTTTGCACAAACAATGTGGACGCAAAGTGGCTGCCAAAGGAGGAAACGCATCTGACATGTTTGTTCTTTGTGGAGGGATGGGGCTCTCAAGAAGGACAAAGTTTGTGTGTCCTGAACATTGTAAAGGTTGATCATAAAGTGTACTGACAGGTTTCTGAGTAGTTTTCCACATCTGGGCTCCTGGCTACATCTGTGTTGTCTGTCCTTTTGCTGACCTCTGACTTAAGATTCAGACACACACACTGACCTCAGTCTGACCCCATTAAGAAACAGACACACAAACTGTCCTGGCTTTGGGGGGGCAGACATAAGTGAGATTCAGTCTGGCTCTTCTGCCGCACACATACAATTAACATTAACATTTTTTTTAATCAAACAATCAATCAATTAACAGAGAAAATTATCAACATTCATAACCAAAATATATTTGTTTTTAGTCACTGGACTAACTATTATATTAGTTGCAGTTTGACACAAACTATATAATATTAACAATATATATATACACACACATATATATAAAAAATACAATGTATGATAGTATAATGTATGACATTTACCTGCCTTGAGTACTTCTAATATCTGGTATTTTTAATAGTGTGTTATAAGTACTTGCTGAAATAAAGGATGTGAATACCTTCACCACTGGTACCAACATAAAAACTGACATGTTCAACCAAAATACCCTTCTGTGTTCAGCCCCCGGGCTCATTGTAGCTGATAGTAGCACTTGGGAAATTCCGTATACCAAACTATGAAAACAGGATGCTTTTTGAGACTGATATCATGAAAATACCTGTAGCAACCCTGTTCACAACAAACCAACATACAGTATATAATTCCTCTGTGGTTGATTTTTCTGTACATAATATGGTTTTATTTTTCCACTTGCCCTGTGTGTGGTTTGTTTGGCTTCCTGTTCTTGTCCTTGTTTGAAGTCTTAATCAGATGTATCTGCATTTCTAAGCCTATATGCCCCAGCAACATGCTAAATGTTCTTCTGAACATTGTTTTTCATATATTTATACAGATACAATCAGGGGCAGATTTCCTAGGGTGGGACAGGGGCGTACTAAAAGCATCATGCTGGTGACATACTATGACAGAATAGTGGGTTTCGGTAAAATGTTATTGCTGATTATTAACATTTCAGAATTTTGTAGCTAAAAAGATAAAAGATTCTTATCATAACAGATATGAAACATGTGGGTGTGTCTTCTCAATATTGCATCATTCATTCTTAGTGACTTTTCACAAACTATTTCTTGTCTTTGTATTCAGCTGTGATGAATAATTGGTTACTAAGAAACAGCATGGCACACTTTGCTCTCAATTTGTCAAATTGTTCCCTCACCATTTGCTTCAGGCTTTCAGGAATATAAATAGAGTGCTGCGTGGTCCTCACGTTGCTAAGATTAAGTTAATTTGTAGCAAAATGTTTTTTCTGTTGCCAGAAACATTTGAGTTGGTCGTTCATCCAGAATCGACTGGAAGATGTTGTTATGACATTCGAGCTTAATCTTCAGGGGGTGATTAACAAGGTGAAGACATTCATAGTCTCTAATTAACATCCTAATAGGTCTTTCTTTGACACTCATCTTTTCTCTCCGCCTCTTTAAAGTGCTTCTTTCCAGGAGCTTGGTAAAGATGAGCTGGGAACATTACAGTTTTTCTGAATTGCTAAAACACTAATTCCTGTTGTATGAATCAATTGCTCAGTTCTCTAAACTCATTCATTGAATTGAGCATCATTTTGACAAAACCATAAACTATCTTCACCTAGTAAAACACTATTTGCAGATCTCAGTCCTTCCTTTTGCAAAACTCTAAACACATTCTCATGCAATAAAACACAGTTGTCACTGTGATGCACTTGTGATGCATAATGGTAACGACAAGTGGCAAAATATGAACACAAATGAAACACATGTGCCATCCATTGAACACAACGATTCAAAATTGATCACACTTGTTTCTCTTCCTGTCATGACAACATGACAACCAATATAAGCCAGTTCAGAGTGCCAGCAGGTTGCTCCTGCAAGCTCATGACAACAATGGATCAGAGACACAGAGGACGAGTGCGTGAAAGAGGAGGTAGAGGTGGAGGACAAGAAGGAGGAAGAGGAGGGAGAGGAAGACGAAGAGTGGCAATTTCTGATGACATTTGGGCTACCGCCATATAACCTATACTTGCCACCGTACTCTCCCTTCCTCCATGCAATAGAGGAGTTGTTCTCCACTTGGAGATGGAAGGTGTACGAGCGACAGCCTTACACCAGGCTTACAGTAATCTTTGTGAGGCCATGGAACTAGCCTGTGATGACATTGGTGAGGAGATGTGTCAGGGCTGGGTACGGCACACTAGGGGTTTTTTCCCCATTGCCTGGCAAGGACAAATATAGCATGTGATGTGGATGAAGTGCTGTGGCCTGACCCAGCCCAAAGACAGGATAACGCTCAATGAAGCTCAATGATCAACTGTGTAAAGTACTTTATTGTGACCAATAAACATTTCGCCATGAGCAGCATGCCTTGACCACTGTGTTTTAAATTTTTTGGTGTAGTGTTTAATGACAGCTCAGCAGTTTTTCTATTTTGACCGATTCGTGCAAGATCTGACAACATTGTTCGGTTTTGAACACGTGAAACTATTTTGAGGCGATGATGTGGTTTTGCAAAAAAAATCTGAGGTTTTGTGAATGTAGTTTGAGAAAAGAGTTTTGTGTTTAGAATTCTGAGAAAAGGACAGGAGGATTCAAATAATGTGTTTTAACAATTGTGAAAAACTGTAAATACACCTCCATGAAGAGTGATTTATACTCAGTTATGCAGTGCTTTGTTAAACATGTTGTCATAAGAAAGTGTTTCCAGATATGACCTGTCAGGGCCTTCACACATGCCGAACAAAATCTGAAATAAGTTCACACCAACTGGAAATACTCCCTCTGGTTTAGATAGGGGTTGCCGACTAGGTAGCACATGCAGAAACCTGGATATGAACATGCCCACTTCATGCCTGTGAATTGCACGGACAATTATCTGCTCCATTCACACATCGAACAACTTATTCTTCCCTTTAGGTTCATACACGTACAGCTTCTTTAGGTAATGTCTACAAGGGTTCAAGGGTACAGTGCACGTGTGAAAGCAGATATGATTAATGTTACATTTCCATTCTCATTTCCTTTTTCCGTATGGTGCCGCGTGGTCTTACAGATCAGTCAGATGCTCGGAAATGAGATGAAGTTTGCAGTGCGAGAACCTATCGGGCTGAGGTGAGATTTCAGCTGCTCACGGTGAACATTGCAGACTGTATGTGGTTAAGTTCAACATCTTTATATTCACACTTTTATGCAATGTCTTTCTTATTAGGGTGTGGATCCTCCTCTCTGCAGTGGGTTTCACAGTTATGGCCTTGATGGTAAGTGTTGCTCTGCACTCTCTTTGTGAACAAATCCTATTTTAAACCCATCAGAGCTCAATGTCCTCAGTGGTCAGGGGCAGCACACACAAACAGGAAGACTCTCGTCAGTACTGCTGCAGTTTTGGGAATACAGAATGTTGTCCTGTTATATTAATTTGACAGAACTGTGTTTGTCTATCGCAGGCCCTGGTGTTCCCTAACCAACTATATGAGGTCGTTTTTGAGGAGGAACTCTCCTCGACTAGCATCTCCATTCGCCTTTATGGAGGAGCACTGCTCAGTAAGTCTTCACTTCTTAGACGTAACAAATATACAAAGAAAATAAATTCCTGAAGCTTTTCATGCTTCCTCATGCACAGCTGCAGTACAGTGAGTATACTGCACATAATGAAGTACATTCACTTTACTGCAGTGATGCTGACAATGTTTTCATATTGATTCATATACTAAATATATACTTGTATGCTAAACATATACACTGGTTTACTGCTGATCTCGTGTGATAAGGCCACTCAATGCATTCATTACAAATCACACACAAACAGTCAGATAATGAACAAAATGCCTCCTGCTGTAAAATCAATGTTTACGACACCAATATTCTGATATAAACCTGATTAAGACAAAAGTCTGAACGAGACATTCTCATGTAAACAGCATTTTCTTTTTTAAATTAAGACTTGTGGAGTATTCTGATCTAAGTTGCTGTAGACATGTATATGAAAAAAAAAAATCATCCTTTTTTATTGCTTCCATAAGAAATACACAACCTCTACCATAGCAGGTATGGTAAAGTGTATGTACAAAAACACAAAGTAAAATAAAGTATCTTCTTTTTCTAAAGCTTCATATTATAGTTTTCACTCCATGCAACATCAACATACGGCATCATACATTGAACTCATGTTCTATTTCATGCAGGGGTTTTAAAACTGGCAGAATAATGTCACATGTAATGTCGTATCGGACGAAATAATGTGAGTCATAATCACTCTATGCTCTGTGAGATGAAAACTGGAATATAAATGGAATATTCTGTCAGCAACTTATGTAAACATCTTAATCGAAATATTGTCTTATTATTACTAAGGTAATTAATCGTAATATCTTAATATTGGTGTCCACATATACACAGTACTTCGCTGCACATTTAGATTCAAGGGAAGGCTACAGAGACTGATTCTCCTGAAGACTCATATACCATGTCTATTTCTAGTGGAAGCACAGTGGGAGATCTTGGGACAGTGTATGTACAGTATGTGTGTGGAGGGGGCAGATTTTAGAGCAGGCATTATATTAGTCTACATCCAAATTTTGTAGCTCGCTCATACACATTAAATTTAGCTTTATTTTCCCCACTCGTCCGTGTCACACCAACCACAGGAGACTATCAACGCTCATAAATCTGCCAGGTGATTGCGGCGTTCCTTCTTTGCTCCGCTGTTACATAGAAATTACATTGTCATTATTTTAATGGCTTTGGTTTAAGACAGGACTTGTCAGGCAAGTCGGTGAGTCAGTCATACAGTTAGTGATTACAGGATTTATGATGGCTGTGAGGAGCACAGCACGTTTGTGGCAGAGACGCAGGTAGCACAGAGCTCTTTCCTTGATGGGAAAGTAAGAAGGGAACAAAGGGTGAGAGCACAGGCTTAAAATATATCCAGTGAAATTCTCCAGGCTGTCACTTTCAGCTAAATCAGGCACTTTTGTCAGAACGTTAGCACATCGACTGTATACACACAGAGTACCACAAACTAGCTTATCTGTTTAATATGTTCTCCTCCACATCTTATCCTCTGCCACGTCGAATTCAAATCTTAACAAGATCAAATCTCAACAAATCAAAAAATAGCCCTCTATCATTACTGCATCGCCTGGAGAGAGTTAAAACCTTAAATACAATGTATTGAATTGTGGCTGAAGATATGAATGAACCAGCTTTCAATCTCATAAAGAGAGCCAACAAAAGACTGGTTCCTTTATTTAAATGTCATCGGGGCTGCGGGGATTAGGAGGGATAAAAAGGGCGATGTCTTGTGAGACAAGGAGCGGTGAAGGGGGGGGTCGCATCTGCCACACAGATGGAACCTGGCAGGGAGAGGATACAGTCCATCAGCACTCCCACCTTTTCTGCCCACCCCTGCTCGTTTCCATAACCTCGAGGGTGTGCGTGCGTGGGTGGAGTGAAAACAGGAAACGTGAAGAATGACAGGGAATGAAATTATTTTTTACAGGCTTTTATCAGAATCAATAAGTCAGAAGATATAGCATAATCAATAGTCCAATTATCACCATGTGAATTGCCCTAATAGTAGTTTGATGGTGGTGCTGTTAACATGTCTGAGTCTTCTTTGCGGAAAAGCCTCTTTTTTTTCTGTTTCATTTACATGCCCTCAAGCTTATAAATGTCTTTTTGTCATATCCTTCTCCAGGCCTGGCCCTCATCATGTGGAATGGTCTGTACACAGCAGAGAAGATCGTCATCCAGTGGACTCTGCTCAGTGAAGCCTGCTACTTTGCTGTCCAGTTTCTGGGTGATTACACTTATCCAACACGTCATTTACAGTGATAGTCATGTCTTCTTACTCAAACCATCACACAACCCCTGTTTTCCATCACTCGTATTGGCTTGAGTTAGTATTGAAATGAAAGTACAATCGAATTGATTCTGCTGGTGTTTAGTATGTGTGTTGATACTGCCCTCTTGAGTTCAGTAAGCAGAGTTGCAGCATTGCAGTTTGTTTCAGGATAGATTTTGAAGTCTAGTCCACTGGTCACCAACCTTTTCAAGTCCAATGTCATTTTAATTCTAAATGTAAGCCAAGATCTACCACCCTGATCTTCCAAAAAATATTTATGTAAAATATAAAAAATCATATTTATTGTTTTTCCAATTTCTGCTCTGGCTCAATGTACGAGCTTAAATGTACACAAAGAAAGGCAGTTATGGAACTTTATCTATTCAACACACAATATTCACATTAATATCAATTCATATTTACAGCCCTAACCCTAAAATTTAGTTTAGTACATAATCTGACTTGTATTGAAGGAAATGCAGTAGATAAACCAGCAGCTCTGCTGGACACACAGTCAGTGTGAACAACTGACAACCAACACACAGCTGATTAGCTGACCAGTGAATCCAGAGAGTGCCAGGTATCAACAGTGAAGAGAGCTCTCTGCATTAACAGCCACAAGAGAAAATAATAGAAATAAACTTCATTTGTATAGCACCTTTCACACTAGAAATGTGCTTTGCATACAATATAGATACAAAGAAAAACAAGTTAAAATGTCATTCATATAAGAGAACAGATTTGAAGCAACACAAGAACATGTTAAAGAGACATTTAAAAGAAAAGCAAATAAAAACTAATAAAGTTACATTTAAAAGCACAGGAGTGCAGGTAAGTGTAATATCTTGTTAAAGGCTGAAGTAAAGAGAAATGTTTGAAGTTTTCTTTTAGAAGAACTAGCTTCTCTGATATCTAGCAGCAGTCTCTTCCACAACTTTGGAGCAGCTGCATCTCTGATTTATTTCGGCGGTTGTTTGGAACCTCTAATAGACTTCCTGCAGATGATAACTCTATCCTAGTCTACCCAGAGCCTTGTATGTAAGAAGAACCTTTAGGTCAATCAAATAAGGTTTTGATCACCTTGTTAATGTGAGCCTTGAATCTCAGATCAGAGTCTAAGATAACAAAAATGGTCACATTCAATTCACAGCTGTGGTCCAAGCTCACGTGTCCTCTCATGACCAACTTGGACCTTTGACAACTGAAAACAACAACTTAAAGTGTGACTTGTGCTACAGCCCACGTCTACAAACCAACCAGTCATTACTGCAGACAATAAACTGGCAGTAACTGCAGCTTATATAAGAGTGAAACCTTGTGGAGCAGTATTTTCAAAACAAGACATAAGATCGGCACCGATGGATGATACCAGCTGATGATGTGTCCCTACATATATATATATATTTATATACATTCCACTCCTTGACCCCTCATATCTATTGACCAACTTATGTGAGGTCTGCCACTGTTTTCAATGTGTTTTTATTTTATTCTATTCATCAATCAATGAATCAAATTGTTTTTAAATGTGCTCTAAACATACAGAATTCACCTGACTTTAACCTGCCAGAAACCGAGCTCTCTCTTTCTCGCCAGTGTTGCATCTTGCACGTTACGAAAGAAAAAAATTGCTGTTGCATGTTGTTCCCAAAACAAGTACAAGTACACACAACGTCCATGGCTATTTATGTGACGATGCCTGGAAGTTCAATGATTGTCATAACATCGTGCCAGAAAAGAAGCAGTCAGCCAAAAGCAGATGGAAACCTTTGTACTGTGGAGTAATTTGATCTGGGAGTGAATGCTGATTGTATCCATTCCCATTGCAGACAAAAAACAGATGTTAGTGGGTTTTTTGACCCCTGAATAGCATCTAAACAGAGACATACACTTGCAGTGACCAGTAACTCTTTTAATGTACATATGATATAGGTGTGTGAGCAGACTTAGAAAATATGAACCTATAATGTAAGATCTACATCTCATAGGCTTAAGTTCATTGTGCCTTTTTACTTACGGCAAAACAATTATATTTTAAGTGCTGTAATGTTGCTCTGTGATTTCAGTGACATCCATCACATTAATGGAGATTGGGATCCTGCCCAATGCTGCCATACTTCTGCTCCTCAGCCGAGTGCTGTTCCTGGCGGTCACCATGGCCTACTACTACCACCTGGGCCGTAAGCCGAAGAAGATCTGAGCTGCCTTGTGTGATTCTTCCAGGGAGGGGACGGCTGAGCAAAGATCACAAACGTGTGGGGTCAGAAGGTTGGGATTATTATTTGACTGGGGCTTGGAGCATTTCTTTGCCAGTGGACGCCCCCTGCCCCTTTCTATGGCACATAACATATTGTGACCCCCGAGTATTAAACAGATGAGCACAGTCTCACATTCCAGAGTCCACAACAAGAATGAGAAACCTCATAGTGAAAGTGAATTACTCTTCCACTGGACTGTGAGGTCAAGCCCCTCTCGACACACATCTGTTCTTTGTGCAGTGCTGAGTGCTGTTAGCAGTATATAGTGCATTGCATTCTTGTGTTATCTAGTCCTGTGATTTAATATGTACAGTACAGGGTTATTTCAAACATCTGACTGTGTTGTAAATGTACAGCTACTTGATTTCTAGATTGGGTATTTCGTATTTATCTGTTTGATAAGAAAAAAAAGCATCTGGACACAGCTTCTTAATCACACTCAAGGACCAAGACTTTGTGCTTTAATTTGTTTCCTGTTTGCCGTTGATGTTAACACAAACTGTATGTATGCTGAAGTGAAGCCTCGATGTGTGTGCTCTCGCATGCTTCCCTGACAACTCCCTACCGATCGTGCTAAATGGAAAAGCAGCAGCTGTGATTACTGTAGGAATCAGGTACAGTCAGACGATCTAAAATGTCTCTGGTTGAGTGACAATGAACCCTTTCTTACAGCGCTGAGCACACCATGGAAACTCCTTAAGGTCAGTTTATACCCTCAATCACGCCCATCAGCCTCTTAGACGTACCCAAAAGGAAATGCTGAATCAAAAAAATGTTTTCAGGGAAATGGTGAGTTTTTTATTCTTTGAGGTATTAGTCAAGAGATTCTACCAAAGTGAACAGGAATCGTTTTGTACAGAATATTTACACGTCGGAGATTAATATATGTAATGTTGATGAACGCACACGTGAGCCGACTCGCAAACGAGTTGTTCTCTCCTCGTTGTGTGAGCACTGTTAGACAGGACCGAAGCCCAAGTGATCTTACAGCAAGAATTTTACACTCTGACCTTTACTGTAGAGCTAGTGTCACATGTCAGGGTAAACACACCTGAACTGGTTCCTCTTTAGTGATGTAGCACAGTTTTTACATAAACCTTATCCGTAGTCTTGCCTTAAAGCTTATTAAAAGAAACAGTCATCAACACTGCAACCTACTTTTTTGTATATATGTAAATAAAATTATCTACTATGTGGTGTTCTTGTGAACAGAACAGGGAACTTGTTCAGTATTAGTGAGACAAATTTTCTAAAGTGACACTTATGTTTCGACACCTTGCATGCAATATAATCCAGCAAAACGAATAGCTCAGAATGTGTAGCAAGCTGCCACCAACAGGAACGCAGAGCTGATGATAAAAATGGTAAATTATCCAAAACTCTTGAAAAGGCATCATTTGTTTTTATGGAAGTTAAACTCCCTGTGCTTTAAAGTTAACACCCGATCAATACGTTCGAAACATTTTCTACCTCTGCCCTTTGGTACGTGACGTCCTCGCTCTGGTTTAGCACGCCAGCAACGCTAACTCTGATTTCTGCAGCTCCGCACCTAAGGTCAGTCAAACAGACAGTTGACTCGGAAAGTAAATTTGTCTTTAAACATCATTTTGAGTCAAACAAGAAAGACTCTGCAGGACTCCTCCAAAGGTGGTCCATATTGTTGCAAATGACCACGTTGAGTTCTGCCCCAGAAGGGAGTGGTCTTGAGGGCACAGTGATTGTGGGTTTGCAGTTGCGAGTCCAGCACCGAAGGCAGATGTGCTCGTTACTTTGGGTGAGTTTTCAGTTCAGATAGGGAACGTGAAACATGGGTGAGGTCTCCCTTACTCCTAAAAAGTAGTAATTATCCTTTTTTCCAGTGTTTAATTAAATGCAGCTCTCCTGAGTGACATTGTATGCCCCAGCTTACTGCTCTGTCCTGACTAGCATGGTAATTATTGAGTTCAAGAGAAATGCCGTTCCATTTCCGTCGATATTGCAGGCCTCAAATCATCAGCCTAGTGAAATGTTCAGAAGTCTGTAAAGCAGGTTATTTTAGGAGGGATGGGCAGTGTCGGGGGGGATGTGCGGCAGTAGGGAGGCGATGAAATGGCTCTTTCATCCTCCAGCTTTTCTGACGTAAATTAGTCAAGATGTTACATTGGTAAGTTGTGTCCTTTAAATTTTAGAGGAATGGTAATGGTAATGGCTTTTCCCTCTGTGGATCCAAAATATATTGTACTGTTGTGACTAGCATACCAGGTCAAACTGTTCCAAGTTGTAGCATTGTGTTTTTATGTAGCCTATAAATGTGCGATACTGTACCTCAGAAATGAATTGTTATGGATTTCCATTATTTAGTTTGAAATAAAAAACATTGTTTATTTTGACGACTTCAAAAGTGGTGCCATCAACTTTGTTCCCTGTTGTCTTGTCTGATTGAAATATGTAGAACTGTAGCTACATTCACATTTAATGAATGCAGATTATTTTACACATTAATTTAAATCACAAGAAGTCTGGATACAAAAATCTATATTTTCAGAATCACTTCTTAAAGAAAAATGATGTATCTTTAAACTACTCTCTATGTCCACTGAAAATCCTCATGTTCCAACCAGAAATTGTTTCGAAGCTTTAATTGAAAATGGACTACAGTCATTGTTTTTAAAATAGTTGCTGATTAGTTTTCTGCAATTCAACTAATTAATCAATATATTTTTCCTGCTAAAAGATGGAGCCCTTAAGTTCCAATCATGCTAAATGTAACGTTGGTATAAGGATAGAATTTAGTGATGAAGTTGCATGTTGCAGTTGAACACACCCCACCCTACCCTTTCCTTCCAAACATGAAAGAGATCCTGTGGTAGCTTCAGTTGTCATATACATTCAAAAGGTGTTTTGTTTGTCCAGTCTGGGCTACTGTAAAAAAAAAAAGGCGACCTCTGTAGAGAGGACCCGCCCCCAATGTAAATATAAAGTATTTCAATATAAAGGGCGCATTGTAGTTTTAAGAAAACAACAATTTGTCCAATTTAGATGAAACAAACTAGTGAAAACATAACCAGGATTATTTAATATTTAATTCCTGCCAATAGATTTCTTTCACCTGAATCTTACACACTGGACCTTTAAATGTTTACTGGAATGGTAACATGCTGAACTCAAGCTTAAAGGCATTAAATTAAAAAAACAAGTTTATCATACAATTTCAAACATGCCGAAATACCACAGATGCCATGCCTCACTTGCATAACAGGAAACACAAGGTGAAGACTTTTATTTTATCCACTGATTTGATAGCTGACAGTCTGGAGCAGTTTTGAACAGAATACACTCTGCTTTAAAGTGGAGAGACTTTCATAATGTGTCCTGTAAGATTCAACAAAATACACGACAATCAAAATGTGCATGTTGGCTCTAACGTGTCTCAACAAAGAAACTTAAGAGGTGTGACGTAATGTCCCCTGCTTTGTTTTGTGTTGTGTGTTTGGAGACTGTACAACGTGTCACAACACGATCATATTCAGGTTTCCTCTAGGATCCCTTCTGTGAATTTAAATGAATGTACCTGGTGTAGCCTGCCACATAGTCTAACTTCACTATTTCCGCATGCTCACACACACACACACACACACACACACACACACACACACACACACACACACACACACACACTGGGCAAGCGGTGAAAAGGAGGATTGTGTGTCACAGGAAATGTATGTGTGTTTAAGGTTGTTTATAGGCAAAAGGCGCCCACGTGTCTCTGTGTGTATGCATTCTCCCCATACTTTCCATTTAATATTTTGAACCCTGGCTTATGTCTTCAGGCATGGTGGTACGCAGTATCTTAGAATGGCTCACAACGGATCATTTATAATGCGGTGTAGACTATTTTATCAGGTTTTACCAGCATCACCACATGATTTGCATACAAGTAAATAAAACATTTGCATACATTATCAGCAGACTGGACTGGAAATTTCTGTTCATATTTTTGTTGTTTGTCATGATCAAAAATAATTATTTTGCGAGCTTAAAACTTTTGTTTTCATAACTTTGGATAATACAACAACTTAACCCAGACACTCAATGTGACCATGAAGGCGTTGAGAAGAGGGCACCCTTTTGAATGAACATAGATATTAAAATAGGTCAAGTCCTTGTTTCTAAGCAGAAATTTCATCCCTCTGTAAAGAAAGACAAAAAGCATGCTGGGGATCCCAATCACTCTCTTGCTTTTAGGCATCTTAGGAACAAATGCACGCCCACATTAAGAAAGGCTGAATCTGACTATGATTTGTTTCTAATCCTCAAATCATATTCAGCTCTGGCAAAATTCTGGAAGGCAGCGAATTTTGTCAACAACAAGTCTTTCCTTTCCTTTCCTCCTCCTCTTTCTTGCCACAGCTGATGGGTGTTCATTATCAGACCATAAACAGACGTGTGCAGCTTTAAATAAACATTTTACATTTGCTGGGGATGTGATGATGAAATGTATACAGTACCCTTT
Organism: Paralichthys olivaceus; assembly: GCF_024713975.1. Classification (NCBI taxonomy): domain Eukaryota; kingdom Metazoa; phylum Chordata; class Actinopteri; order Pleuronectiformes; family Paralichthyidae; genus Paralichthys; species Paralichthys olivaceus. The sequence continues at coordinate 16,277,356 of NC_091099.1, read as the reverse complement.
CTTTTTGTCATTAATCCTGAAACCCAGCCAACACCAATCCCCTCGTCTTACATTACAACTATTCTCTTCTGCTGAAGTGACCAAAAAAGATCTAAAGAATTTGGTTGGTCAGATCAAACTTTTTTTATTTTATATTAAATATAAAGTTTTTTTTTTTAGCTGACCTAAACAATTGCCAATAGTGCAATCACTAAAACAATCAAACATCTTTCTCTTCTGAGCACTAGAGCCACTCTTCATTTAAATAATGTCATTTCATCTTTGAATCGAAAGAAACACTGCAGCTGTTCATAATGATGTTTCAAAGGTATTCAATATAGTCAGTCAGATATTGCTTCTAAGAGTACTTCATAATATATGTAAAAAAATAAAAGGTGTCCCTCAAGGCTCAATGCTGGGGTCTGTTCTGTTCACTCTATACTTAAATTCATCAGCAAGCAGGTATAATGAACACCTTTATGCTGATGATTCTATTTTTTGATATATTTCAGATCTGAGACATTCTCCTGTTAATTCTTTACAGAAGTACTTTGTTGAGTTGCAAGTTGCACTCAAAACTAAATATAAATATTATATAATTGAATACGAGTCATAGAATACAAGTGTGGTGGAATCTGGATGGATGAGAGCTATGTAAGCATTAGGAGTAAATCATGTTTCTGATGCATTGTAGAAGGGTGTTTATTGGGGCAACTTTCCTGCCTGTACTGGATTATGCCTCAGTTATGATTCTGTAACCCTTGGATACTGTTTATCGTGCTACACTAAGATTTATAACCAGTGATAATTATAATTGTATGCCATGGCTGGGTGGCCCTCTCCTACTGTAAGGCACGACAGACTGGGTTTTATTTATTTATGAGGCCCTTACTGTTTTTTACACCCATATGCTACTTTATTTCTGTCTTAACTTGGGCTCATCCCAAACAAGCTTGAATGATTGGACTATGTTTCACTTCTGTTTTCACTGATCCATTTTTTCTCTTTAAGCTCCCCTAACCTGAAATGCTGATCAATCAATTTGTTTATCTTTAGGGCATCTGAAATCTTTAATTTAATCTTATTTCACTTCCTTCCCCTCTGTGAACGAGCTGATTAAGTTGTTTTGAATTTTTCATTTGCATTATTTATTCCTTTCACAATTTTATTAATCTGACTTTTTTTCTTTCCATGTTTTACTGTTTAAATATTTGCTCCTTCTTTGGTGTTTCACAGTCCCTTGAAATGTTTTGTTCATTTGTTTTATCTTGGCATAAATGAGGTCTCTACCTCAATGTCTTTCTGAGTTTAAATAAAGGTTAAATATAAGAAATTCTCCCATGTTGCTGCTCCTATTTGACATGTGCTGATAATATAGTTTAACCACATAAAGGTTCTTTCTAACATTTCTCAATGAGTGAGATCACTACTGTTGACTACCACAGGCTGCCTTTACTAGTTCTACGGCACTACAAAGACTCTCAGTATGGCTATGATGTAATCAAGTAGTTCAAAATATATGCTACTAAAAAAATATAAGCATGTCTGGAAGAGGCTGCTCATTGTCTGCTGATGATTTTTCACATCACAATGTCTGATTTTATCTTAAGAGAAAGAAACAGACAATGAAGTAATAATGAGTCATCACATATACGCCTGTGTGTTGTGGGAAAGGAAGTATTCATGTCTTTTGCGTATGTACAAGTACTAACACCTCCCAGGAAATAAGTGTTCAAAAACTGTACTGCAAGTAATCAAGGTAGACGTATTCAATACAGAAAAGGGCCCCTTTGACCTTAAATATACAAACAGATGATTTGATAATTGTTGGTTATGCACAAAAACAAAATCTCTTTTTAACTATATAGCACAATTCATTGTAGATCCAGTCCTTAATTAGTTTTCTTAATTAACTAATTTGCTTGCAAAAATTCAGAGACACAATTGTCATTGAAATTACCCTGAGCCCAAAGTGACACACTTACACTGCTTGTTTTGACTCAGAATAATTGGAAATAAATATAAGGAATTCATCCTTATTTAATTAATTTAATTCATATAATAAGCAAATCCTCACATTTGAGAAAACTGGAACTATGAAAAATGTATTAGTTGAATAAGCGACATACCATTATTCTGTTTTACTCTGTGTCAAAGCATATACATCTACTACCAATAATTATAATATTAATAATAAAGATATAACAGCAATAGACTGCACACGACACAAGTTTTCTATAGAAATGTGTCTTCAGAAGTGAGATAATCAATGTGTTGCATGTAAATACCTTCATTGTAAAGTATTAATGAGTAAAGTATTAATAACGTGAGATGTCAATGACTATTATATTTATAATAATAATAATAGTGGAGTGGAAATAAAATACCATCTGAAGAATAAAGTGCAACGTGTCCTTAAAGGAAAATCCAGTGGATGCAGTAGAGTAGTAGATTTTAAATGTACTTTTACAACTTTCTCAACTAGTGTTGGACAGGAGAGGGTTAAACACACACACACACACACACACACACACACACACACACACACACACACACACACACACACACACACACACACACACACACACACACACACACACACACACACAGTGGTCCTGCAGCTCCCTCACGTACACGGTGCAGTCACAGTGAGGACAGCTCAGGAGACGGTCGACCCTCAGACAACTGTTACCTCCTCCACTGAAGTCCCAGTAAGTGTCTCTCATGTTTCCACTAAGTCAGCTGCCATTTTATTTGTTTATTTGTCCTCGGAAAACTTCCTCTACCCGCGGAACGAGAGTTAGTGAACAAACTCTCTCTCTCTGTGCCATGTCACAGCGCTCACAGCTTCTAGGTTACGGTTCATGTCGGTTCTCTGTCGGTAACAGACGCAGTTTAGATACAGTGTTAAAACCCCAGACTGTGTATTAAAGGTTAAACACTTGAAACCACGTGTATTTTAGCTTCTGTCTCTGTGGCAGTGAGCTCTCTGCCTCTTCTTCGCTGTGTCAGACTTTGTTCGTATGCACATTCTTCCGTAAGTGTTCACCCGGTGGTCAGGTGCCCGGCTCACCGCTGTAACACTGTGAAGTCCCCCTCGTGTAGATTATCCATTGAAATGTCCCTGCACAGTGGACCTAAAGTGAAAATGACTGGGACATGGTCTCTTTCAAACCCTTTCACTCACCTCTACGATTGCTTACTAAAAAAGATTTCTTGATTTGAAAATACATCCATGGAAAGTAGTTTGATAAAAACTTTAATCGAGTTTTACACTTTCATTTAAAGATCTTGAAACGTCCAGTAGGAACAGGAGGAATCAGTACAAGTAGAAACCTTTGTCAGTGTTCCTGTCAGGGACCTGGTGATATTTTAAAGGTCCAGTGTGTAAGATTTAGGTGAAAGGGATATTGGCAGACATTGAATATAAATTAATCCTAGCAATGTTTGAATTAGTGTGTAATAATCTAAATTGTACAAATGGTTGTTTCTTTACCCTGGAATTGTCGACATACTTTATATTTACATCAGGAAGGGGGTCCTCTCTACGGAGGCCGCCATGTTTTTTACAGTTTTGGAAAAACTAAACACCTTTTGAGTTTTCATAAAAATGTAAGTGTAGGTATTTTTTAAGTTTGGAAGGGGAGGGTAAGGTGAGGGTAATTCAGCTGCAACATGTAAATTCACCACTCAATTCTACACACTGAGCCTTTAAAAGAGCCAAACTGAAGGACCTCCCGGATCAACTCTCATGGCTCCAAGAGAAGTAGTGGAATGTCATTATTTCACTTCTTATAAATGATTGTCAGGAAGACAGTCGTCATCACAGCGTCCATGCTTCAACTTATTGGGGGAACTTTAAAAGTCTCCCCACAGTCCCTATGACTCTTTACCCTGAGTGACGGAGCTAATGCAAAAACACTGCGTGTATTGTTGGCTAAAATTATGCAAGAATCAAAATTGATTCTAATTTGGATGAGGGTTGATGATGATGCAAAACAATATGAAGGTGCGATTGTTTTCAGATTAACGTTACAAAGACTCTTATGTCTCATGGTTCCTTGTTATGGGACACAAAGTTAATGTGGACAGTTCAATATATGTTACTATGGTGAGCTGTACTAACATATGTCTGTGGTAAAACTAACAAGAAGCAGTGTGGAAGGCACATATTCAATGGAGGCAACATCCAGTCCGAGTACTTTTGAAGTCCATTTGTGGTTTACAAGAAAAAGCAACTCTTAGTCACTTAAAGCTTTCATACCCCTCGACTTTTGGGTTAGACGCAATGTTCGGTCTCCATCAGCATTCAGATGGCCATGTATTCAGCAGCTGCTTGTTGTGACTGTGAACTGCAGTTTATCACCGAATTACATCTTCTTTAAACGCTCGTACAGCCACATGCTGTCTTTTGAAAAGCTGTAGTAGAGCGTTGTAGCTGAGCTGACAATTATTCCAATTTCTGTTTATTATAAAATATATACTTTGGTTTTTGGAACATTGGTTTGCTTCTGATAACTTGTAAGAGGCCTCATTCTTTTTTATATATGTTATAATAATTAAACAGATGAGCACTGATATTCAGGTTAAAGCCACATGTGCTCTGTTTAGCCATGCTACAGATGCTTCATCATTTCCACTGGGTGGTGGGAAGATAGTGGGCACTGAGCACCAGTGTGGGGGATTTCCCCCCTCTGTGTCATATGGTATTAGAGTCCCATTGATGGGAAATCCCGTTCATCCCTGCAGAATTCGTCAAAGCTTAAACTCTTGAAGGATTGTCTAGACCACAGCTTTTGCATGACCCAAATGATGAAAAACATTTATACAGATAAAAAATAATCAGATAATAAAAAAATAATCATTGCTTCCAGCACTGGCCCTCTCGCAGGAAAGCAGTAAAGTTGAATTTACACAAGTAGCTGCTTGTAGAAATGTATGTATGGTGAAACTTCCTCATTATTTCTGTTTAGTCACAAACACAGCTGTAGACTACATCCTCTGCAGAGGGATGAATGACATCGTAGCAGATGTTTAAAGCAGGATGCTGACATGGTATTAAGGGTTTAGTACCAAGACGATGTCGGCAGGATCATGCCAGCACGACGACCTCACAGATGGCACAGTGAATTTTATATGATCGGAGGTTGTACTTGGAGGTTGGCACATGGCCTGGTGTTTTCCTGTACAACAGGGCTGTAGTTGATCCATGCTGCGTTCATTCCAGACACAGTCGGTGCCATCACCCTCTCAAGCTGTCTTCACAATCATCTCGGTTGCCCCACACTTCTGAATTGCTCTTTTTACAGCAAACAAGCAACGATTTCAATGGAACACCTCAGTATAAGAGGTCTTTGATTGTGTGATGGTGATCACACCTTTGCCAAACCACAGGGAGAAAGATCAGGGGTCGATGAAGGGAAAAAAACATGGCCGTGTGAGGTCACAGAGTTTGGAAAGTTCAGATGACTCATTTGCTCAAGCCTCTTCTGGCCTTTCTTTCTTGCCCCAATCCAAATAAACTACATTGTTTCTAATACCACTGTAGCTCTTATCCAAGGTTACAGCGACACTGTACCTTGGAAGGGCCGTTTGGCTCGGATTTAAATTTCCATAGCACTTTCCGTCTTTATTTGCACTTTGGAAGAGTGTTGTCTTTCACTTTCAGGGAGCCCAGTGCATTTAGGTTTTTCTTGGTAGACAGAGGAAGAAATGAATCTTTAAAGTAGCAGTTTATCTGCATGGAAGTTCTGCAAAAATCATTTGGCTGTATTAATGTATTTGTGGTTTGGACTGGCTCTGCTCCCAACCTCAGTGTGTTACTTAGCTGCTTCAGTATAAATTGGGCTGGGCCTGTTAGCCTCTTTAATTTGATTTCAGAAAAATATAATAAGTAGCACTAAAGCATTTCAGGGGTTGTTCTCACATGGTCAGGGCTCATTCAGCAAACAATGGTAGTCATAACTAAGCCTTTTTTAATCGGCACTGCTGTTCACTATCTAGACATAAAGACCAACAATCTCCTTTTAGGATTATCTACTTTGCAGGGGTATGTGCTGTGTGGTTTGGGCTTTGTGCTGTTTTCGGTTTTGAAAACATGAATTTTATAGTGGTATTTAGGTTATTGAGTGAATTTAACAGCCTAGTATAAGTCATTATTAACATTAGTATCAACATCATCTGTCTTTTAATAACCTCTACAGATACTGTGTCGTCCACACAAAGCTTAAACCCAGCCAAGTCTTATGGATGGGAAAGATATATACAGTATTTATTCGTTTATATTTGTTGCACTAATAGAAGTATTGGTGTTGTGATATTACTTAAGGAATCCTAATGTCATCAGAAGCTGCTGATGGACAGAAAATAAAATAAAATTATAAGAAAACAAACATCTCCTGGTGAAAAAAGACACAAAGATGTCAGAGTCACATGATCTACGCAGCTAAGCAGTTGTGTGTACACGTAAGAAGAGTGATGTGGTGAAACGATGACGTCTCAGCTTCACACATGCTCACTGGTCACTCAAAAGTTATTTACTGATTAATAAAACAAACTAGTCCTTGTTGAAAGGAGACAGCTGACAAGTGACTTATTTTGTAATCACTAAACATTACTTTACATAACTTTATTTCACCAGCCAGTTCTTGTTCTGACTAGATAACACAGTATTTGTTTTCAGTTTCGATCAAATCGCTGCATAAACAAAAAATCTACAGTTTTAAAAAAGTACTTCTGTGATCCTTCAAAATAAAGTTTTTGAAGAAAATACATTTAATCTAAATACACAACATGATAGGCTTTGGGAAGAACCTACAGCTGGGACGTTTAAAGACAGAGAGAGAGGAGAACAGCTTGTCATCTGTTTCACAGGGAGTTGTCTTCATGGGATATTTTCAGCCTCTGAAATAACCACAATGGCTGGTTATATTTTCAGTTCTTCTCTGAGGGAAAATGTCTGGTTGTGGTAAATATTTTCTCTGGACTTATGGACCATGTTGCCAGAGAGGTTTCATAATGTCCCTCCATTGTACTGAAGTGTGGGAGGGTGCTGGCCTGCAGGTGTTTTCCCTAAGGAAAGTGTTACTCACAGAATGCAGCCATATGGGTATACACACACACACACACACACACACACACACACACACACAGTTAAAAATGTGTCAGACAGCAACTGACATACTACTTCCCAATACTATTTTGTCTGTTATGCGATCATTTTGTTGTTGCTTTATTTTTGTCTTAATCATTTTGTAAAGCGTTTATTAACTTTGTTAAACTTTACAAATAAAGCTGATTAAAATATAATTATTACATGAAATCAGACCTGTTTAGTATAGCTGGAATATGGTCACAAATGAGCTACACTTTTGTATATTTGGTTTGAAGTTTAATAATTTAATAAAATGGACTGTAAAAAAAGACATGTGTCGCCAATACCCGTTGCTGCTAATAAATTCGCAGTTGCCTAGTTTCCCCTCTTCTTGTGATGACAATAGCAAACGTAACCACATGAGCTGTCATGGACTCCAGACAGTCATCATGACTAAACCACCAGCCACTTTGTGGTCTTCCCTCCAATCTGTCTCATTCAGGTGGTCCCTCTTGTTTGTCAAGAATAAACAGCAAATGTGCCTTCAAACCCGACAATACAATACAAAAAAACTAAATTCTACAACAACAAGCCCAATGTTTGTCTTTCAGACATACAATAGAGCAGTTTGGGATTCGTAAGACTGGAGAAATGTGCCCTAGCTCTATTTTGTGTCTCTGTCCATGTTGTGTCTGTCTTCTCTTTTCATCGTACTTATTTCTATCTGACGTTTAACCTTCACGTTTTGTTTACTTCTGTCCTCCAGAATCACAACCATGGGGAAAGGATGCATCACAGTCACCAAGTATTTTCTGTTCCTCTTCAACCTCCTCTTCTTTGTAAGTAAACTAACGTCTTCATCCCTGTTTAGTGGCCATCTTGCAACACTGCTCATAGCATTACTTCCACTTCTCCAGCAGCATTCTTTACCCACAATAAAAAGACATTGTAGTACACAATGTATATACTGTAAAGTCTATCCCATTGTGTATGTGTACATTGTATGTTTATGTTTAACTAGTTAGCCACTTCCTGCAAAGACACTGCTCTACTCTTCACCACTGTCTGCTCAGCTGTGTACTCTGTTACATGTGCTGCAGACAAAGCTGAGAGTATTGTCTGCAATCGATTCCGTTTTGCTGGACAAACTATATGATGACAAAATTACATTACACCGAGCATCATTTTCTGCATTATGTTCTGTAAAAAAAATTTTCATATCAACATATATTGGAAAGTTTAAACGCAGATATCACAATATCTGTGATCAGCCATCTGATATATCAGTCAACATTCATGAGGCATTGAGAGCTGTGTGGGGCTCTGCAGGTTTTTATTTGAATATTCAAATATCACCAGAGATTAGTTGAGATACATAGGGAAATGTTACTGCAGCTCTGCCTGGGGTGAGGGACATTACTGAGTTCCTCAACACAACCAGGTCTAAACAGCTGCAAATGGTTTGTTTTCTCCTCTTTACATCGGCCACAGCATAAAGTCCAGGGATTGATAAAACCCCAGACTCCTAAAACCAACTGCGAGGATGTCCAGACCTTTCCAATGAGTGTGCGGCTGTAAACCTGATGCAGACCTTTTGATGTGAACGCTCAACTGGTGTCTAAGAGGAAGCATGTGTGTCTGTGTCAGTCAGTTTGTCCATGTGGACACATTAGACTAGGGGAGGCTCGGGGGAAGCCAGGAAGTGGTGGGCTAATGATGGCTGCCGGGAGCTCAACAGGCCCTGTAAATGAGCAGTTCTTAACCAGGGCTCTAATTACTGTTGTAGATTTGGGGCAGGGGCAGCAAAATAAGGGGGAAGCTGGTGAATCAACAAAGTCTCTCAACTATGAATCTTGCTCCCTCTTCAGTGCCCCACAACTTCCACCCGAGTAACCTCTCAATTATGTAAAAGTCCTGAACTTCATAACCTCATTACAATAGCACAAAAGGTAAAGCTGATCATTTTCAGACGCTAGTGACAAAATGTCCCAGTGATCATGATTCTTCTCATTTCAAATAGTCTTGACCGGGTTATCCTCACTGAGCACCACCGGGGTGTTAAATTTGATGAAAGCCAGCAAAGTGGAGATTAGAGAAAGTTGGGCTGCTGAAGGCTGAAGAGATCTGCATGTTGTGATATTATCCACATCCTCTTTCTATTCGTATCTGCTGTGAGAGAGAGAGCGACAAGAAGACAAAAAGACAGAGTTAAGATCAGATTAATCTCAGATGTGACAGACTGAGGATTCAGAAATAAACCTCAGTGTTTCAGACGTCCAGCAAAGATTTTGTGTTTTACTCACATGAGATTTGGTGCCTGATTTTTGTTTGTTTCATCCTCCACAGATCTTCGGAGCCTTGATCATGGGCTTTGGACTCTGGGTTCTCTTTGATAATCAGAGCTTCATTGCTGTGCTGCGTAAGTGTTTGTAACACTCACTGAGACACACACACACACACACACACACACACACACACACACACACACACACACACACACACACACACACCTCTGCTGTTCTGCTGCCACATCCTTTACTGATAACACTCACTTCAAGAGACATTCAGCACTTTTGACACAGCGAGCCCCAGCTCAGTGAAGTGAAAATAGAGATTGCAGAGTGTGGTTGTCAAATCCTAAAAGCCCAGACCTACTTTGTGCAGTTTATGTGATTTTTATCCCCTAGGACTAATTCCTGGAAAGGATGTTTGCAACAAACCAAAAACATGACTCACAGAGAAATTTGATGACTTCTTCAGCCTCTCAAAAACTGCCCTGTGGACACACATACATATATTGAGATCCATGGGAATGGGTTTGTCAGGGGAGTGGAGAGTCTATCGATTATCAAGGCGTTCAAGCTGTTTCATCTTATGCTGGAAAACAGCAGGTTTATTTCCCCCCAGTTTCCACAGAGTCATACTTTGAGCATGCATGTTCTCTCAATTCCACAGATGGTGGAGACGCACATATAGAATCTCCCACCCTCACAGATGTTGCCACAGATCTATTTGTAGACACGGTTTCGTTAGAGAGACAGCAAGACTCCTACGATATCCTGCTGAAAGAGGCAAAGTTATCAGTTTTGTAATAGAAAGTTTTGTAATAGAAAGCAATGTGTCTCTCTAACGTTATTTATCGTGAAGAGAAAATGCTATGAAACCCAGTTCCAGCCCTGCCTGAAAAGAACAGGGAACCAAGGATGGAAACTCTTAGTTGCCATAAATCTTGTTATGAATGCTTTCAGTGTATTCTTCCCAGATGGAGATTTGCTGAGGCGAGCGGAGAAGTTTTCTCCCAGTTTCTAAAGAAGAGTTCCTTCAGTTTATTATCTCACAACTTTGTACTTGTTGGAAGTCAATTATTACTTTTTTCTCCGCCCTATAAGAGATGAACTTGATGTGGATCACAAAGCTAGTAGTACTAAATTAGTTAACACATTCAGATCCACCTCAGATCTGGTTATTACCTGCATCACTGTGGAAATGAGAGTGAGAGTTACTGCTCTTAAGTAGACACCATCTGAACAAAAATGTATTGTGCTTTTTTTGAGCTGATATCAATAGTTGATTAAATAATATTAATTAGTAAGTAGTAAATCAAGATAAAGCTTTATTTATATAGCATATGTAATTCCAGATAGATACATAGTTTGCTGCACAATGGAGGAGCTACCATGGAAGTTGTAACCATATAAACTATGTGGAAAGTGTAAAGATAAACATTAGACACAGATTAAAACAAACACACAAATTGAAAGTATGAACAAAATATGATTAAATAAAATAATAATTAGACTCATAAATTAAAGACAAATAAAAGCAATTCAAGGAATTGAAATAAAAATATGATGAATAAAAGTTAAAATAAAATGGTTAATATAAAACAGCTAACCAGAGCATTTGAAATTGCCTTTAAAAATTAATGTTTTCAGTTTTTAGTAGATGATAGCATTGGCAGCTTTTAATTTGGTAGCATATTCCAGTGGTTTACAGCATAAAAGGCTAGTTTTCTTTGTTTGTTGAACTGTGGAATAACGTGATCTCCCTAATGTTTTTTTGATAAGAAAGCCCCATTTGTGAGGGCCAAGCAGGCCCAAAGAATAAATATTCAGGCTGATGCTTTGTGCTGCTTTGACTAATGAGTCATGAAGATGCTGCAGTTATGACGAAGACCCTACAGATCTGACCTTGTGTCCTGAACACTCCACAGTCCTATTTTCTTATTTCAGCTCTCGAGGTCACTGTCCAAGGAGGAATCGCTCCAAGGTTATCACTGAGCTGAGTTTGCTTATCTCCAGCCAGGCGTTCAGAATGTAAAGACAGTACAGTATCCATCATCCCAGCCTGCCCCTGTCCTATTGTTACAATAATCCAGCTGTTCTTCCATAGATAGCAGAGCTCTGCATCATTGATACCCTGAGGATATCCCTTCCTGCTGGATGTGGGTCTTGATGACCTTCTCTCCTCCACGTCTTTTTGTTCCCTCTACTCAGGATGGGCTGACCTCAGCTCCTCCCCGTGTCCATGGATTTATATTTTCACTGGAAATCTCTTTATCACTCTGTAAAGGAACAAAAACCAAAGCAGCACACAACTTTGTTTATTGACTCAGTGCGCTCCTCAGAAGTTGTACCATTGCCTGGTCATAAACAGGATCTCTGTGTTTTCAGTTTCCATTCTTTATGAGTGATATTAATAGAGGCCTCTGCAGCTGTCCTGCTGACTCCCATAAGCAGGGGAACTAGCGGGAATGTCCCCTGTTTTTCATTTAAAAGGCCATCTGCGCCTAAATATACGCCTGTCGATATCAATACAGTGGTGTTAATAGTTTACCCCAGTGATATAATGTCCTGACTTGATCTTGTTGGCACTTACTTAAACACAGCTTGCCTTCAGTTTGAACAAAGTCAGCCTTGGAAAGTAGGTCTTTGAGCTAAAGAGTTTGCCGAAGCACAGTTTGGAAATATGCTGCAGATTAATTCAGAAACTTTCCACAGACATGAAGAGAAAGAAGAGACTTTTTTCAGATTCAACACAGAGCTGTTCTTCTTATGTTTACTTTTTAAATCGGTACAACAATTACTTTTCTCCAGATTTTTGTGCGTTTTTAGTCACATTTACTAAACAACAGCCGTCGCTCGCCCCTCTGCAGCTTTCTTGAAGGGCTCCATAATTCTTGCCTCTTTAAATGGAAAGTTCCATGGAAACCACCTGAGGATCTATTTTCGAAAATCTAGGAAAGACCTACATGGAAATGTGCCATAGTACATGACAGAACAGCACAGTAACCGGGCGACCACATGCTGAGTGTATGTTTTAGTCAGACCACAGAAGAACACAGATGTTAGCTCTAACAGCCAGAAACTTGTCAAGTACAGTATCTATTGCTCTGTAACTCAAATACACCTGAGAGGAAACACCCTTTTGAGTTTTACAAGGCTTTAATTTAAATAGTGTATGATAGATATTGCATGTGGGACATAGAAGTCCTGTTTATTGTGTTTTCCTGTTGCTACCGTATATGATGTCAAAGGAAATAGTCAATCTACAGAATTGATGTGCTGCTATGACGCTCCAAGAATAGTCTCAAACATCTCAAATGGAAACTTGAGTAGTGGGGGCAGCAGATAAAGGCTTAAAGGTTGCATTAGGGTTACATGACATTCTCTGTAATTCGAGGCTGATGGTTGTTACTGGAACAAGTGTTCACAGAGTTATAGAGAAACTACACAGAAACATTCAGCTCAATTTTAGTTTTCTACAGTTAATCGCCATAGAATTCTGCCTTTTGATTGGAATGTTCTACAAGCACTTTGAAATAGCTTTTATATTTTCACCAATACTGCAAAGACAATAAGCATGCAGTACCATTTCAGAACAGAGACTGTTTCGTCTGTCATGTTTTTCATCTTTATATACAGTCTATGGTTCAGTAACATTTTTATCTGAAATATAGACATATATTTTTTATAGCACCACAAATCCACAACAGGCTCTTGCAAAGGTTTGATCTGGTAACACTCAACACGTACAGTTAAGCAACTTGACTGTTGGCAATCGGTGATGTGTGCTTTAAACATTTCATGCCCCCCGCCCCCAAATTCTGGTAATTAGTTTTCTATGGAACTGTAGACAATGACACACACCGCCTTTACACTGATCTGCTGCTTTTGCAGACATTGCTTGTGTAGGTGTGTATGAGAGAGACTGAAATAACATGCTTCAACAGTGCTGCATATAGAACATAATGTATGCTTGTCTTCCTCCCTTTAAATAATACCCTGAAGCCACATAAACACTCTGCATATGTTGACCCAAGAAGTTTTAGCTTCCAATTATTCTCAAACCACCACAGCTCTGGTAAAACATGTAGACGCAGCCTTGTACATGCATGTAATGACATCTTCTTACAAGCTTTGATGCAAGTTTACATCAAGTACGACATCGAAGATGTTTCAGAACACCACATCTGTGTACCAAGTATATTCATCAAATATGTCTTGTGCATCGAGTTACAACCATTTTCTTTAGCAGTTAATCTGCAGCTTATTTTCCTGATCAAAACAAAAACTTAGTTCATAAAATGTAAATGTGAATTATAATTTCCCAGGGTCCAAGGTGATGTTTTCAAATATCGATCGCAGTCCTAACAGTCCGAAAACAATTTTTCAATGATATGAAACAGAGAAAACCGGCAAATTGTGTCATTGAAGCAGGGGCTTGAGAATGGTTCGAGTTTTGCTCAACAAAACGTTGACTGCATATTAATTGCATGGAATGTGTTGATGCATCACACTGTTTCTGTTCATGCCCAACTACGACAGCTAAAAATGAGAAATCCTCAACCCAACCTTCAAATAGTATGGAAACCCTAATAAAATGGTGCTCTGTCTGCTCAAGCCTTGGCTGATCTTCTCCATGATATTTGTTTCCGAGGCACATAGAAACAGCTGTTTATAGCCTGCAGCTCTCTCTGGATTTCCCTCTTGTTCTCTTGTCTGTCCTTTTCCTTTGAGAAATGGACACATGTTTTATCAGAAACCACAATAAACAAAAAGTGTGTTAGTGTGTGCTCTGAGCATCATTGGTATCATGTATTGGCACATGTCACTTCTGCTCGCTTTGTAAAACTCTAAAAATAGCATGGTAATGACAGCTTCCAGTGCACAAAATGTAAGCAGTTGTTTCTGTGCATAAAGACCAATAGACAACATGACAGCCCCCCCAAAAGCATCCGGATCACCCCCACACTACATCATTGTCACAGGGCAGTGGTGGAGAAGCGTCTGAGTCTGTCGGCTTCCCCACTGAAAAGATGATACTGAGTTTTCCGTTTGGCCCAGCAATCTTTAGAAACTGAAGCCATTTCACAGTGCTCAGATTCTGGCTCCATCCACACACTGAGCACTGACACTCTGGAGCTCCTCCAGCCCAGATAACACAGTCACATAATGGCTCCAGTTTATCTCCTCTCCAACCTTCCAAACTCCCTTCTCAGTGCCAGCCCCTCCTTCTGGCTCTCTCCCGCTCTACATACCAGAGAGGGAACTCAATTAATCTTGCCACACATTTACTTGTCTTGGTCCAACTCTCTGTGGTGGCCTATTAAATCATTTTTGTGGGAGCAGAAGATGCAGAAACCTCTGAAATCAGAGGAGTAGAAGGTTTGTTACGTAAAGCATTTTTGGCTCACTGTAGCCATCTGCATCAAAATGGTTTTTCCTCTGAGCTGCATTTGTTTGCAAACACGCTGTGATTAAGGCAAGAAGACGAGGAGAGATCAAGATGCTGTTGCTCTTATTTGATCATGAAAAACCACGAGTTACTCTATTTTTATGCAAAGTGATTGTGATTTTTGAAAAGATGTTGAATTTAACTGCAGAACTAAATTTATATTTTTTTACTTGTGCTATAAAACTGTTGCAGCGGATGTGCAGTATGCATTGCAGTTGACGTTAAATGCTCCCTGTGTTTTCATCAGAGGAATCATCGCATACAGTGAAAGTGGCTTCATACATACTGATCGGAGTGGGTTCACTGTCGATGGCCATGGGCTTCTTCGGTTGCATCGGAGCCATCTACGAAATCCGTTGTCTGCTGGGTCTGGTGAGGAAACACATTCATTTTCAACTCAAACGTGCAACAGTTTGGTTTCACACACAGTTAACACCCTCGCTATCGCAGCTGAATAGGAAATAGACCTCAAATCTTCTGTTAGATTGTGTGTTCAACCACACAGGAAACTCAGCGTTGAATTACATGAAAAGAAGATAAATGGGACTTAAACCAGAACTTCAACCTGATCTCTCTGTTACAAAGATGTAAAATGCCCAAAATAATACATAATTATAAAATACATTACTCGAAATGTCAGTTGCACCTTCAGCACTTGTTCATTCAGCTAAATGCACCTGCTCGAAATGCCAAGCTTGACTTACAACACCTGACAGATTCTTGCTGACAGCAAAGCCCTTGTGCATTTCTGCTCATGTGTGAGCAGAGGGTTCGCAGCATGTGTGGATTTACTGAGAGAAGGAGGCATGACAGGATAAAGCCAGTTAGATGCGGGGGGTACAACAAGAGCAGGGTCAGTTGCATGACCTCTATCGCGTTAAACCTGCGAGGAGTTAACTGAAGAACTGCTGTGACCTACTTCTCCATGTGACAATGACCAGCTGGCGATAGACCAGAGTGTCACACACACGCCCCCCCCCCCCCCCCCCCCCCCCCCCCCCCGCGCACACACACACAAACACACAGAGGACATATACAATGGAAGGATCTTAAACGAATTGCTGGAGGCTTCAGATATTAATTTCAAAATGTAAACACATTAATGTTAGTTGATGCGTTTAGCTGTGTTATTCCTTTGTTGTTGTGTTTTCAAACCTGCAGTAATTGATTTTTATTCATCATTTAGTGGAAACCGAAACAAATTATGAACAGAACATTGACTTTGACCACCTTAGTACTAACTTGATATGTGGAAATTGTTCACATGTACAAAAAGTTTGTTACTGTAAGTCCAGTATTAAATATCTAAATCATCTACTTGGGAAAATATATGGTTCTTTCACACACTTCACTGTGCTCACAAGCTCATTGGTCTGTGTGTTTGCTGTTTAGAGCAGGGCAGATTATAGCTGCTTCAATAGTTATTATTCAATTTTTCATCATTTTCGATCAAAAACCATTGATTTCATGTATTGTTTTTTGTGCTTTAAAAGTCTGAATTATAAATGTTGTTAAACTGACTTTCCCCTCATCCTGCACAGTACTTCACCTGCCTCCTGCTCATCCTCATCGCCCAGGTCACAGCTGGAGTCCTCATTTACTTCCAGAGAGAGCCGGTAAACACCAACTTGCTTTATCAGTCTACTTCTTTCTGTTCCCTTCTTTCTTAATTTCACTGATTTATATTTTATCCCCTTCTTTCTACTTCATGTTTTTTTTAGAGTTGCCCTTTTTGTTCTCTCTCTTAATTTAAACACCTCTCACCCCTTCCTGCCCTCTCACCACCCTTCCTCTCACTGGTACAGTTGTGTCTGGCTGCTTTTAGGTTATAAGCTTAACCTTGTAGTAACCCCCCGGCATTCTGTGATCAGACTCGGTTTCATTGCTTGATGAATGGACAGTGAATGGATGTTGTGAGCTGGTAGAAAGTGAGATTAAGTAGGTGGATTGACTGAGATGTGTTGTGTTGAAGAGAGAGAGATTTAACACATTTATGTTGACTGTATGTTCCTACAGTTGCTGTTATATGCTGACATATTATATTGGTATGCGTAATGTTGCCCCTCTTAAAACCCTTAATTATCACAACAGGGACCGAAACCACTCCAACAACGCCTTTGAATAGACAGTACCTCCTATAGGCAGCATTACCAAATCACCAAGTGACTGGATGCTCTGAATTAAGTGTCTTAAGAGTCTGTTTTGAAAAAAAGAAGTGTAATAAAGTTTCAATTATTCATTAGATAGATAAATAAACCCGTGGGGTAATTTAGTCATTAATACTCAGATAAGGACAAATTAGAAAACAAGTCAAACAGGTCACACACACGATCATTGCTCAGTGGGTTAAGTGGGTGAAACATATCCTGTTGGATTATATATTTTTATTATCTCATTAAACACACACACCTCCTGGGCTAGTCTCCTACTCTGACAGGCATAAAAAAAATCTGTTGCCGTTGACAAACCTCACCTCTTTAGGAGTCTGATAGGTGGAGGCTGTCGTTGATCTTTCAACCGTTTGACTTCCAGGCCATGTGTGTGCATGTGCGTGTGTTTGCGTACATGCGTGTGAGTGTAGCCTTAGTCATGCTCCCTATGCTTTGATTACCACAGGGCAGGGAGGTGCCCTCTGCCAGAATGGGGTGAGGCTCTCACTCATCTCCAGTCGAGCTCTGAAGCTACAGCGCTGCTACTGTTCTGTGGTCTCACACACATAAACACTGTGTTCTACTAAGCTATATTTGTGCAATGTCTCAGCCCAACAGCACAGGGCGCTACCACCTGAGGTGTTGCCCCAAGAAACTTAAAGTTCAGATGTTGGTTGTAAATTTTTGAAAATATTAAATGTGGCTGTGGCTCCTTGTTTCTTAAACACTGTTACTCTTCCAATCTTTTGACCCTTTTATTATATGCAAACGATTGTTGACATATCGTCATCTTGTTTCCAGTTGAAATATGAGATGGCCAACATCATAAAGGGCATGATGATCAACTACACCGGCGAGAACAGGACCACAGAGCACACATGGGACTTCATTCAGAGGACGGTAAGTCCCAAACCTGGTTTGTTCAAGACAAATGTTTAACATCATCCACAGTTTGAATGATTCTTATAGTGACTTGAATGCACATATTTTGTAGTGGATGTCGTTAGTTTATTTAACAAGTGTTCTCTGTTTATTCTTTTCATTGTAACGCTGCATCCACACCATGGCTAGAGGATGAGGAGTACAGTGACCTCATTCAGCTGCTCTGACAAATGAAACTAGATACAAACAAACTGTAAACACTTCCTTTTAAATTAAATGAATCACTTGTATTACTTGATATGGCATTTTGATTAGATTTTTTGGGGGGGGTTTCACCTAGTAGGAGGTATAAGGTCATAACTGTCAGAAATTCCCCATATCTATAACTAGTAATTAAAACTCAAAGGCTGATCTAACATCTAACAATACATATGTACAAGATGTACTCAGCATAATTGTACACGCAATACATTCTTTTACTGTGTCAGGTAGAGGATGTTGAATGTTTTTATATTTCTCCAGCGGTATTTAGCCGACAGCTATGGTTTTATGTGCAAGTGAAATTTACTGCCAACACAAGAGAGATTGAAATGAATGAAAATAATTATCACAAAACATAGGACCTGGATTGTTACCCACCAAAATATCTACCAATTGCTTTGCTCACTTAACTTATATGTGTGATTCACATTCTTGTGTGTAGCCTCTTTTTCATGCAACATGGAAGTTTTGCTTCCATCTGTCTTTCTTCCCCTGCTGTTGGAATTTTGAAAATACATCGGTGTCATTTCCCCTCCGCAGACAAGATTGTGAGCGTTTCACACTGAACATTTAGACTGTTTTGACAGCACCATCCCGCTACTAGTGCACCTCGTGATGTCATGATTGTCAGTGTGAACCCACTTATGCACTCTAAATAGCAGCAGGTATTGAAGTTTGCAAATGGACAGAGAGGTATTTTTAATAAAAGCAGGGTTCTATTCAGTTTCTATGCTGACCCAAAAACGTAATTCATTTCAATTGTTTTGTTCTCCCTTATCCTGACACTATTAGTGACAAATTGTGTTTTTGTACTTTGAATGAACTCATTAAGCTAATCAGCCCATTTCGAATAAAAGCAGGTCTGAAGGAAGCTGAAGTCAGATTGCGCTCTGATTATGTTTTATGTTCACTATCTCTTTGCACCACTCTTTGCTTTCTCTTTCCTGCCAAACCTCTTTCTCCCGGTTCTTTCTGAGAACAGGAGCTAACAAGAAAATGACCAGAAACACCACAATAGAAAAGCTATTTTGTATTTATATATATTTGTATTTTCACATCAGTTTATGTATGTGCACTCCTTTTTTCACATCCTTTTTCTCTTTCATTGTCCAGATGAAGTGCTGTGGATGGACTGGTCCAGGAAACTGGTCTGAGAACCTTTTGATCATGAACAGCTCTAAGAACCTTTACCCATGTTCCTGTCGTAACGGGGATCTGCCTGGCACGGACATAGAGGAAGTCGGCATGTGTGAGCACACGTCCAAACAGCTACCTGTCTACGAAACGGTACATAACTCTTCTAAAATCTGTCACCATGTTTCTGCACTGAGGTTTGAGATCATAAATATGAATTTAATTCAAAGCTGTTTATCACATTTTTTCCATCTCATTTCTGTCTCAGTATCAGGGTCAGTATGTGTGAATGCATTTTAGTTATGGAGAAACATAATTCTAAGAGATGGTAAATTCCTTCAAACTGGCTCCTTGCTTCATAAATAATTTTGGTCTCTCACTCGTTCATATGAAACTGCTGCCTGCTCTCTGCCTCTTTGTGCTGAATCGACAACTTTTCTTGAGAACTTTTCTTGAGCGTTTTTTTCGATTGTCAGTGTTTTCATTTGAATTGGTCAGCCATGATTCATGATTCATGTAGGATATCACTCAGTTTAACTATGGTTGTTTCCATTAAAGGGATGGTTAACTGAATAAAATTCACTCATTTTCTACTCACCACTATGCTGATGGGGGGGGGGGGTTTACTAAGTTGGTAAGTACTTTAAAACTGTACTTACTTACAGTAAATGTACTTAGTTACATTTACTGCAGTACCATGGTGACATTTACCTGACACAGTCCGACTTTTCTTCTACAATAAAAACCCTCTGAGCTCCGTGTGAATGGAGACATTTTATCTTTGGGTCCAGACTATAGTCAGTGGCCCTTCAGCTGTGTGAACAATGCTACTGCACGCCTGCATTGTTCATATAGACGTCACACCTCTACTGATTACATCAGTCCGTTAGATTCATGTTGTGTAACTCTGGGTTCCAGCTCAGTGTGACACTGTGTGGTTGCTCAGCACAGTGAGCACTGACGGCCGAGGGTGGTTGTTTGTGCTCTGTGATTCTTTAGAGAAAAAAATAAAATAATGGCGAGCTGTACTGTTGTTTGGTCTGCGTGTTACAGGAACTTTACTCTGTCGACTGTTTTTCCTCAGCCCAGTTAAGCCGTGTTATTCTTCCTCTCAGCGACTCGGCCCAAAGCTAACAGTGGTGTTTTGAAAAGGCTCTGTTCATGTCCGGCTGGGATCACATAGTCATCCATCTCTCCTCTTCATGTTGGCTCTCAGCCTGCCCTCCTTCCATTTCTCTCTCAGCCTCATCCCCCCTCTCCCTCTGTTTTTCTCTCCTTCAGGGCTGTATCGTCAGCGTGGAGAAATGGCTCCTGGACAACTGCGGCGTTATTCTGGGAATGTGTGTCGGCGTGGCAGTCGTGGAGGTAAAATATTTATCCCTCCCTCACACTCAGTTCAGATTTTTATCAGGACTATCTTGATACCCTGCTGTCATGTTGTATGAATGAGTTTGGTCAGTATTACTCTTGTCAATGCTCACCATGAGTCTTGATACATAGGAAGGAAATAAAATGAGACACTCTCACTGTGGAAAAATTCAAAAGTCCGTTAATGTGGCTTCTAAGTGATGACGTCAGCAACTCTGCAACTCGTGTAGCAAAACCGATTTTCCCAGTTGTTGTTCAGACTTCAGGTGGCCTTTAATCTCTCAGAGATATCAGGAAGTGACATCATAGGCTCATTATCATCAATAGACAGAGCAGTTGACTCTAATAAGAGGAAAATAACCACAATGACATATATTTCACTATGAATCTAAAATTCAGTTTTCACAAAAACTGCGTTCATGGCCAGTATGGAGGATTGTTAGTCTTACTTTAGAGAATAGGAATAGATCGATACCACTCTCAATTAACTATCCTTGTACATAAGCTCCCTTCAAACCACATTATTAAATAGTTACACTGCACTTATTGGGTATTGAGTTAATAAAAGCGATACAATGTGTTAATTTGTGAGATTTAAAAGTACCAGAAGGCAGATTCCAGTCTTTATGCTGAGCGAAATGAACTTGTCTCCTGTCTCCAGCTTCCTATTTAATAGAAGCACTGGTGATTGGTATCATTTAATAAGAAAATATGAGGATTTATGTCACAGTAAAAGTGAATACATTTAGTTTTCAGGGTGTTTAAAATGTCTCTGGATCTTAGGAAATTGCACTGGTCGTTTTTATTGTCTTCTGGCAATGCAACGAGAAAACAATTGTCTCATTCATTGACCTCAGCCGTTGACATCTTTTACGTGATCTAATTCTTTCTTTTTGACACATATGCTGTGTATGTATGAGTGAACGCTCCACTGCTCAGTTTCAGCTCTGATAACTAAAGTGACAACTTCATTTTCCTCCAGCTCCTCGGGATGATTCTCTCCATGTGTCTGTGCAAGAGCGTCGTCCAGGAAGATTACACCAAAGTACCAAAGTACTGAGCTGAGGACAGAGCCAGCTTCACACCACGCACAGATGGAGTGACTCTTTCTCTCTCCCTCGCTCTCTTCGTCTCACATTCTTACACAAACACACACACACACACACACAAAATAAGACAGCTGTCTTTCCCCATTTCAGCTTCTCCAGCCTCGACAGCTGTGCAAATTTCTCACGCTCCACATGTCGCACTCACCTCTCAATCAATGTTGACCCAGTTGTTGGACACAAGTTACCATTGTTGTCTCATCACGTGTTTTCTGATGAAGCATTTGTGATTTTGGACAGTTTGATACCATGTAAATTCAGGTGTTGTTGTGTTTTCCTCGGCTGACCTCAGAAAAGCGCTTATCGTAGTAGTCGTAGTAGAGAGAGCACTTTAGTGACATTTGGCGAAGCTGAGAGCTGAAGTACCTTGTGACTCCGGGGGACAGGGAGGGAGATGAGAGCGAGGCGGGAGGGAGGGAGGATGCGGGAGGGAGACACTCTGAAGGGTTAATGCCACTCTGTGATCCTGTAGCTGGTATTTTTGGTTGCAGAGGGTGGAGGAGAGGCGCAGGGCAGGGCTGCTGCGGTGGAGGGTTTGGCTTCTGTCATCAGGACCTTGTACTCAGTAGCCTTAATATTAACCTTCATTTTCACCCACCGCCACCTCCTCCTCCTCCTCCTCCTCCTCCTCCACCTCCTCCACCCTCCCAGAATCAATCATCTGTTGGCGTCTCTAAATCACAGCTCATGTCCTCCTCTCGGGCGTGTCTGACTGGTAGCCAGTAGCTCTCCAAAATGACTAGTTTTGCATGAAGTAAGTGTGTATGATGTGTTGAGTGAGTATTTTATGTCTTTTTTTATATTCTCATGTAAGCTCTGTTTTTTTTACAACTGTATATATATATCTATGACCTTGGTAAGGGATTATAAGCACTTTGGTGCTTTGTCAGCATTTGAAACGGGAAAGTTGTCACCCACATTCCCTTGTTTTAAGAGTGCTATTGTTCTTTGTTTCCTCTCTGTTGCTGATCATGTACAGAAAGTGGCTGCCACAGCAGCTCGTCAGCAATTATTTGGTCTGAATCAGAGAAATATGAGACTTTAAGAGCGAATCTGTCGTCACTCTTAAAACTGTATTTTATTTTTTTAGCGCAGCATTAGTTTGTGAACAGTCGAACGAAAATCACCATCCTCAATCATCACCATTTTCTTGTTTCTTTTGACCCTAAGTTACCACAACGAAGCTGCATTGGCGAAAGCTCTCTAATCTCACCGATCTCTTCATGACAGTTTTCTGAGAGGTCATTTTTATATTCTCAACAAGAGCAAAGAAAACAGTGAGAAGCCAGCAGTGATTTCATATTTTCAGACGGAGCTTTGACCAGAAAATGACTGTTCATCAACTGATTCTGTCTTTGCTAAAAAAAAACGTACACAATTATTTCTTTGAGTTTCCTCTCCCCACTTATATTTCCTCTTCGCCTCAGTCATTCCACTTCATTTCAACACACTATTATGTCTGAATTTGTCGTCGGTGGATATAGTGTTTTTATGTAGTTGTAGTTTTTCATGCCATCTCGCACTTGTCACTTCCAATCGTGTTCATGACGAGAGGAAATAGAAAGGTTGTCTCTCACAGTTACAACCAGCCTCTGTTTTATGACCTGCCAAAATAGAACGTTAATTTAACTTAATGAGAGATGAAGGTTTTTTATTGTGTTTAAAGAAGTTTGTACACTTTTTACAAAAAAGTTAATGTTTAGTTGTGTGACGGTCCCTTGCTCTGTCTGTATGTGTTCTGTTTATCAGCAGCTCGATCTTATGTTTTGTTCCCATGGTGCAGCTGTTTAGCCGGAGGGCGGAGTCTTG
Source organism: Paralichthys olivaceus (assembly GCF_024713975.1). NCBI lineage: Eukaryota > Metazoa > Chordata > Actinopteri > Pleuronectiformes > Paralichthyidae > Paralichthys > Paralichthys olivaceus. Next base: position 16,253,837 of record NC_091099.1, on the reverse strand, counting down.
TTGGTTGGAAGCAACTGGACTCAGTGGTCCTGTCCTATCAGAAATGTCCTTTTCTTGCCAGGACCCCTCCTCACATTTGAAGTTTTGTGTTCATTCATCCAACATCATCATCTCTCAATCTACAAATGGAACTCATGCACACACACAGCCCCACCAATGACTTTATTGATGACCGCATCCCATAGAATCTTAAGTTCATTTTGTTTAAATAATAATACTTAAGTTCATTTTGTTTTAATAATAATAAATAAAAGTTTAATATTGAACAAATTATGATTTGCCTTCATCCTGTGTCTTGCGCATAACGTTGTTTTGACTCTAGAGCCATGTTTTAAACATTGTGCATTTGTTTACATTATTATTCAACTTAAATCCAGTCAATGTTGTCGAACCCTTGGTGATAACTAAATGTCTATAAATGTGGAGATATTTTGCCTGTTGGAAGTTTTTCTTTCCCTCCTGGTCGGTTTCGGGTTTTGTGCCTAAAGCAACCACAAGAGGGCAGCATAAACTTATTAGTGTCTGGCTCAGGCAGAAATGCATTTGGACAAAGATGAACAAAAGTAGTAGGTTGTTTCGCTTCAAGTATAAAATAAAACATGAGTCATCAATGAATTCATTATCTTTTAAAAGCTTAATTTGTGAAAGCTGCAGGTTTAATCATGTGTTTTATGCAGATTCTTAAGAAATTAGTTATTTCCTTACCTTCTTAGTTCTACAGCTCGAAGCCAAGTCATTTCTTTTTGTGATTACGCCCTAATTTAGTCTTTGTATTTTCTTGTTAATTCAGTCTGACTACCCCGTGGCTGAACAGAACAAAGAGCTCCACATCCACTCACTCCCCTGCGATAACAGGATTTATCCTCCGCTATAAAAATAAAAAAGCTTCTCTCATAAGATATGAGTGCAGTGACTCTTATCAAGTCTTATGATGTCATATCATGCCAGGAGCTGATGCCCCAGCACTGACGCACAACAACACAGCACAGACCTCGCTGCTCTAATCCACCATTGTCTGACTCTTCACCTCAGTGTAGCGAGTACAGCTCGGTGTTCTCCCAGTAACAGAGCCACATCTCATCAGGGAGCTGTGTCCACGCTGCGTGCTTCAACCACCAAACCCCAATCCCTCATTTAAAATGTAATATTGAACATAAGAGTAACGTGTGCAGGCTGCAGGAAGGGGAGAATAAAAATGGAGGTTATCCACACATGGGAGTAGAAGCTCCCATGATGACCACTGGGCTGGAAAAAGGAAACGACTCTCCTGGATCTTCCTCCCTAACAAGACAGAGGATGAGGTTCATATCAGAATAAACTGATTACATGTTGACATCAGTGAAAATGTACAACAATAGATCAGCTGGGTGGCCACATGATCCCAGTGCATGTCACCCAGCTGCAACATCCATGGTTGGAGTCAGGCCTGGTCCATGCATGTCTTACTGGAATTGTGATATAGGTACTAGTTTGTATTATTATGACAGAACTGCAACATGTACTCTGTTAAGCTAATATTATTTGATGTGATTGTTTTCATACATATATATATATACAACCTTGCTCACTCTTTGAGATCCTCTGGCAGGGGCCTTTTAACTGTTCCAGATTCTCTGAAGACTTAAGGGGGACAGAGCTTTTGAAATAAGACCTCCGAGGCTCTGGAGCAAAATGCCTGAGGAAATATGACCAGCTGAGTTTGGAGCAAAGCTGAAAACATACTTTAATCATACATCATTCCCTGATCTGACCTAATTCTGGTTTCTATTATTGTCATAGGTGGTCATGTTTAAATTTGCTTTATTTATTTCTTAAGACTGTGTTTTTGTTTTTGTTATTTTCATGTATAGTTACTTGTGTTTTTTAGTTTTGAGCAGTACTGTACAAATAATTTGACACAGGTGGTTTCTTCAAAGACATTCCAACCTTTTTATCATTGAAAAAGTTTCTTAAATATTCGAAATACTACTTGACCTCTGGAAAATCCCATCCTGCTTCCCCTCCTTTCCTCACCTGGCTTACTGCTTCCTCCTGTGACTCCACCCACAGAAGCAGGAAGCCAGCTCGCTCCTTCCTGAACAAACAGACCTGACTGTGGTGCGGGCCTCATCCTCTCAAGTTTGGACTAAGAACATGACCAATGTGAGTTTGCCATCGTTCGATGGTCCCATAGTAAACAGGTCTGGTTTGTATTTTTGATAATTGTGTCAATAAGTAATGGTTAGATCTTTTTACTTCAGTCGTGGAATTGACAACATGCATTGTCAATAACAATGGTTTGTGAACTTGAAGTCGATGCTCATCTGTCCTAAACAACACACCACTGAGTTGATCGACTGGAACCAGAAATCAAAGGAGAACTCCAGCAGAACAAGGAGAATAAAAACTCTCCTTGTTTCATTGTCTCCCTCTTTGTGTTGTGTTAAAGCTTTTGAATTTGTTTTGCGTTAATGCGCCTGTGCGAGACGTCTCGGCCACCCTACCTCTGGTCGTGTGTGTGGCGGTCAGAGCAGCCATTTAAACAGCTGAAAACAATCAGTATAGTAATTGGCAGATTAATGTTGGATAATGTTAGGACTGATTAGTTCCAGTCATTAGGGATTACTTGGGAAACAAATTAAAAGATTAGTTGATAATGAAAAATACATATTTGACATTTATTCTTGCAGGCTGTGGAAAACCAAATAGACTTTTATTAATTTCCTAAATCGTGTGTAAACAACCCTCCTGTTTCTCTGCAGTCTTGTTGGTGCTGGTGAGCTGTGTGTTGGCTTCTTCTGATTCTATCGTAAACGCTGTCCATTTACCTCCACTTTCACTTCGAACTGGTGAATTCTAATCTCCACCACTGCTTCGTTCTGCAGAAGTTTGTGGTAGTCATCTGAAGAAAGGGGAGGCAGCTCGCTGCTGGTTAGCTGTGACTAGTATAACATATCCAGCCACACTCACTCAGTCCCTCAGAGGGGATAAAGAAGTCAAAATATGACAATAGCATAATATTTCCCAGAAATGTAACCCCAGTGATTTGTCAGTACACACAAGCTGCTGGTTGTACTTTCTTACAGCAGAAAAACAAAAAATATCAGTAGAAAAATGCAAAAATGGAGCAGCAAAGAAAGCAAGAAGTAGAATTAGAACTATTCCCCACCAAACGTTAACCCCTGACCTCCAAATCAGCTTTTGGAGAACACAGCTTTTGTCCATAACTGGACAAGCTGACGCCAGTTAACTGACTTTGACATATTAGATCTGAAATGTGTTCCAAAGGTTCAGGCACATGAGCACACTCATACTCATGCACGCACACACACACACACACACACACGCACGCACACACACACACACACACACACACACACACACACACACACACACACACACACACACACACACACGCACCCTTTCCAGGCCAAAGACGAGGAGGAAGGGAAGCTTCCTGTGTTTTTTCCACATCACTGTCAGTGAGTCCAGGGCAGAGGAAATGGGACAGATGATGATGATGATGATCCCACTGAGAGCAAATGAAATGAAAAGGATGAATAATGAGGATGTAGAGTTCATGTGTTCACTGAGGTTCTCTCAACATTGTATTCTGTTAATATGGAGCATACATGTATTTGACACGGCAGCATTGAACTAATATAAATGAGATGTCTGTTTACCACAATGCTCGCTCTGTGTTTCTATCCGTCTTCCTATCGGTGTGTGTTTTCAGTTGTCGTGCCGCTCCACTGGTGCTCATCCAGCCGGTGAGGGCCCCTCTCCAGCGGCCCCTCTGTGGCTGCCCCCGCCGCCCGCTGTTCCTCTTCCCCCTCAGCTTCCTCTTCACATTGTGTCACGGACATGTTCAGATGTCACCCCCTCAGACCCCCACAGTGGACCCCCATCCTCCACCTGTAGCCTGCCCAGTCCCTTTCCTCCTGCTCTGGCTTTCCTGTCTTCAATCTCTCTCAGGAATCATACATAAACAAACAGCGTGCCCTCTGCAGTCTGCTCCACGCATCCCTCTGATAGATATGTGTAATAACATAACTAGTTGGGTCGATCCCCTGTCTGGTGCGCATTACCTTGAAGCCTGAGGAGCTCTAATCAGAAATGAGTCACAGAGGTCCTGTATGTGATGGAAAGAGGATCAGCCTCGTTCCATTAGCTGTTTAAATTGTTTCTGTGATAGGCTGAGAGGCAGCAAGTGGCTGCAGGTCAGTGGGTGTCCTCCGCCTCATTTCCTGCCCAGCGGCTTGTTGGATCCAGCTCTGGAGAAGAATGATACACTGACTCACACTCAGAGCCACCTTCCCTTTCCCTTTTCCTCTTAATAACTCTCCCTCTCTCCTCTCTCGCGGGCTAATCCAGTTTGATAAGGGCAAGCTCTCCTCTCCATGCGGCCTCTTTGGCCTGCGGAGACTAAAGACCTCTGAAATCACTGTGGCTCAGCTCCACTGCCTCACAGAACACAGGTGAACATGCAAATATGAGTTTGTGAAAACAGTCGTTTTTTCCACAGTGAGGTGGAGGCGAGAGAGAGAAAGTACAGCTGGGCAAAACTTGCACATAAAAAACATCCGAGATTTAGCAGGTTGCAAAAACTGAATTAATTAACTAAAATTTACTCAGACCTTGTGCTTGAGTATTTCCATTTGATGCTACTTTATGCTGTATTTTAGAAGCACGTTTGTAGATTACAAAAAAGTGTCAGCAGTACAACGTGGCTAAGATCAGATCCACTTTGACTCTCCAACATTAAAAAGCTGCTGACACAGTTTTGTTTATGCAGCTGTTCATCTGTTTCTTGGTTGGTTTGTATGTTTCTAAGTCAGCGACATTACACAAAACAACTGAACTGAGTACTATGACGCTCGGTGGAAGGATGTGGCATCGGTCAGGGAAGATCCTACAAGAATCTGGATTTAGGAGCAAAGATTTTTTTTTAACTTTCTTTAACATTGTGAAATAGGAATTTTTTCAACATTTTAACCATTTTCCCAGGGAATCATTTATGGATCTTATCTGGATTTTAGGAACTGTTGGGCCTTGGTGGAAGTTTGTACTGGTTCTATTAGTGATAGTGCATGACAAGCTGGGTTATGCTCCATGTTTATACAAAATATCTACAGAAGTCTGTATCTGTCCTCATTAAACCTAATCACATCATTTAAATGACAAAGTATTTAAAGTCATGAACTTTTGTTTGAACATATGAATAAATAGAAACTAATGTATTGCTCTTCATAATTGAGCTGAATCGATTATGCTGGAATAACATGTGAGGGATTTACTGCCATTCTTTATCACCTTTGCAAACTAACTGCTCCAATCGTAACACTGACTTTTACTTCCAGAATGTGGGGCACCCGAAAAACACTACATCATGCATAAACTGAGCGTGTTTAGTGGAAGTGGCGTAGTCGTTATCTCAGCACTTTTCCCACCGCTGTCTATTTCCAGAGACGTCACAGACTCCAGCACCAGCTCGTTAACATCTTTTTATGATGATAACTGAAGACTGGGCTTGAGGTGCTAATTATCTCTCATTGTGCCCATAAATACCTCATAATTACACTGTAAAGATTTCAGCAGAACTCTGGCCACAATATAGTTGTTTCGCTGTGCGCTACTATTATATCTGTGCCATGGATACTTGTTTGTACATGTGCCTGTTTACTGTATATATGCTGTATGTCTGTTTGTGAGCGTGCTCGGTGATGAGTGGGAGTTTATGTCGGCTCTGATTGATGGAGCTGCTGGTGGAGGCAGCACTCCCCTGATTGCAGCTACAGGCAGCGCTAGTCTTCTCATTAACCTATGATAATGCACCCGTCACCCGATACCCAATCCTTGCAGCACATTGGTTGCAGATGCTGTTCTCGCTTCTTCTTTCTCTTTTTTGCTTATCTTTGCTTGACTTCCCTCCTCGCTCCATCCATCTCCTTCTGTCTCTCTCTCCATTGCTCTTGCTCTCGTGTACATTCACACACAAAGTAAGCTCTGCCATTTGGAGAGTATTGCTGACTCTGTGCCAAACCTGACCGCTGCAGATGGAGGATGGTGCACGCGTGTTTCGCCCCCCCCCCCCCCACTCCTCTACGGCAGCCACAGTGTTTGATAGAATCTGTGTTCACTAACCCGCTGGGACCGAGGGTTTACAAAGGATCAACTGTTCCTGCATCCATGACTGCATTTGTGTGCAGACTACAAAGTGGTGGCCTCTCCAAAGTGGCTAGTATGTGCTATCACACAACATAAGGCCTCCGAGATGATTTGTTTTCTGGCTAACAGCAATGTGATCTCTCCGTCTGGTCAGTGGTTTATTTCATCCAATAATACAAGGACGCTTTCAGCTTTCCTTCAGCACAATGAGTATTAGGGCCAAATTGAAGAAAGACATGAGATTTTGAAAATAATAGAGTAATATTATGAGAACAAACTCAGAAAGTCTTAATATTATTTCTGGATCCAAAATCTTGAACCATTCTCACAGTTTCTTGAGAAACTACAAAAACTTTTTAAATATGATTCAGATGTGATTACCTCACAGTCGACCTCCACCAAACATTTCCTCCTCCACTAAAGAGGCAACTTCTTCAAACTCTGTTTCTTGCTTCAGAATAAACAGTTTCTTACAGAATGGTATCTGGTTCAAATAATAATGTGGAGCTGATGAGCCAAAGCATTAAGTATTTTCTTATTGGTGAAATTTGAACTAAATTTGAACTTTCCACATTTTATCATAAGCTACAGACTGATCTTCCCCTCATCAATAATTCTCCCTCGCAATATGTCTTTAATTTACTTTAATTTACTTTTCTTTTAAATGTCATTGCCAGCTATTTTGGCTCATTTTACTGCTTTCTTCTAATCATTTCTTGAAAGTTTCCTGTAAAGAACCATGTTAACTTTCACTAATAATATGAATTTTCGGTTCATTCACTTATTGTGTTGTCTATTATTTATTTCTAGATATATTTTTATTTTGAAAAACTTGAATTTAAAATGTACCATGACATTACACAGTTTATGTCCTCAGTTCTTTGTAATACTATTTTTTCAATATATCAGAATTGTGATCAAAAAATATTGACGGGTTTTTGCAACAGGACACTCTTCCTCGATGACTCTCAGGAAAGTGAATCCAACATGTTAAACAGCTGAGGGCAAACATGTGGTGCCTGCGAACATAATGTCTTTATGAAGGTAAATGATTTTCTCCTCCACCAGATGTCTTCTTTTTTCCCTGTAGCCTGATCCAGTCAGTCTCTCTGCTCTCCAGAGGACCTGCATGTGATTTATTTATCCTATCTGCACGTTCAGTGCCAGGAACACACCCGGAAAGCACACAGGACTTTGGGAATGTGCTGCCTTGTGCCGCTGTAAGAGTGTTGAATAAAGGGAGAGGACAGATAGTTAATCATTCTGGACCTAAAGATGTGCATCAGAGCTGCCGTGTAAGTCGAGGCTCCTTCAGGAGACGTACAGGGAGAGAGTTGGAGTCAATCAGTGCGTTGAGGGTGTTTAGGTTTGGGGCTTTGCAGTGAAGCTTCAGAAGCTCCCGCTCGTCTCTGTGTCTGTTTGACGAAGCTGCTGGTCCCATTTCTGATGCTGTGCAGATTTTGGAATTCAGATTTTCCAACATTGGCAAGATTTGATCATGATTTAAGAATGAGCATGTGTGGTGTTGGGAATGTGTCTCACATGACTGTTTGCTTCCAGCCTCTGACATTTGTATTCATGGTATGTATAGGGAATATATGAAATCATATATGTCTGTTCTCGTGTCTCTGGACAATAGGTGGAGTTTGTTTGCACTGCTGCTCTCATTAAGAACGAGCAGACAGCAAATAAAGAAGGAAACACCATTTCATGGGGTCAGAGCTTCCTGTTTAACAACCAGCCTGCTTCCTGTAGGGGCCCCAACATGTGACACGTGTCAACCACAGATCGGTGACACCTCTTTGTCCCTGAGAGTCCATCTTCTCAGAGGTGAAAACCTGCACAACAGAATTCTAAACAATTATTCTTCTTTTGCTACACAGATACATATACACACAAGCATGTGATTTTTATATAACGGGGGTGAAACCAATAAAAAGTTGAATGACTCTTTTCCCATGAGGATGATTGTCTGTTCCCTTTTCACGCGGTGGACACCAGCTTCCCGGAAACTGAGGCACTCTCTCACCTTGTATTTGCAGTGTTGTGTTTTTCAGGATATAAGGAAATGAATCGCTGTTGCATGTTGCATTGCATGTTTACGCCTAAACACCGGGAAGTTCAATGCGCGTCTTAATGTTAAGCTGAATAATTGTCAGCGTCTAGACTGTCAAACTAAAGACTAAGAAATGTGGGCGCCATGTTTCCATCACTGCCGATTGGAGCCGATTAAAAACCTACGTCTCCTACAGAGTTATTTGACCTGGGACTGAATGCTGATTGTGTCTATTGCAGATAAAAGCCAGATGTTATTGTGTTTTTTGACCAGTTGAAGAAACGTAACTGCTGTTGACCTTTTTCACTGAAAATACTGATGGCATGTTCTAGACACTTTTTTTTAATCACAGTGAGCAACCTCTGGAAATAATTGGGTTGTGTATTGTAGCAAGCATTCATTTGGATAAGATTTTCAGCATGAATGCTCATTCACCCCCTCTGCTCACCAAGTGGAGCCGAGCTTGAACCAGCCTCTCCTGATGTGACGGGGGCTGAGCGGAGCTCTTTCACATGGCAGCCCACTGTGTTTCACAAGTAAAGACAGGCCACTGATGAAAAGAACACAGAGCGTTTTAAATCCGAATGTTTTATTAAAAGCAGGGGAAAACTGATGAACGTATGCATCAGTGTAATCAAAATGAGAGGAAGGAGGTGGGGAGCAGAGCGGATGGCCCTCGGAATATTCTCGGATGCTGATTAAAGAAACCGTGTTAATGAGATTCATTGACAGTCTAATAGGGAGAACAGCATGCCCCCTGTTGTGGCTGTGTGTGCCATCCCTTCCTCTCAGTCCCTGTTCTCGTCTCGATCATGCTCTTTTTTTTTTTTTGTCGCTTTCTTCCCCTCTCTCTGTCTCTCTCTCGCTCTGTCTCTTCCTCGCAGAGGGAAGTGTGTTTACTTTGCACTAGGACAGCAGGGATCTGGCCTTTTCCACCAAACTCAGTAATGATCACAGTCGAGGCGTCATACCTTTAACATCACACGCTTCTCACAGGACGACTGTCTCCTCTTCCTTAGGGTATTTAAGCAGCAGGAGCAGCCAGCCAAGATACACACACACACACACACACAAAGCCTCTTGGGATTTTGGGACGGGTGGAGCCATGTGACAGGCAGGCAGCTGTGCCACATTAACTGGAGTAATGACAAACGGGCCACTGCTGTTGGTTTTTTCACCTATAAGTAGTTCAGCTCAGCTTCTCAGGTGCTGTCACTCAACACATTGCTCCAGCGTGTGTGTGTGTGTCTGCCTGTGTGTGTGTGTGTGTGTGTGTGTGTGTGTGTGTGTGTGTGTGTGTGTGTGTGCGTGCGTGCGTGCGTGCGTGCGTGCGTGCGTGCGTGCGTGCGTGCGTGCGTGCGTGCGTGCGTGCGTGCGTGCGTGCGTGCGTGTGTTGCCTACTGGCCAAATCCTGAAGGATCCGTCTCTGTGCTCGGCAGAGAGCTGCACAGGGAAAGTAGGGGGGCCAGATGTTTTAGCTCAACAAGCCTGAGGATGAGTTCATGGGGAGAACATCTGAGGCTTTCAGATCCGTTGACCCCAGAAAGAAACTCCTGCCAGTGTGAGGACTTATGTGTACATATCTCTTTCATAAGCAAGGAAGCTGAAGATGCTTCTATTGTGCAAGTACTTCTGTTCAGATAAACTGTGACCTAATTACGTTTTTGGCATAAGAGTCCTTGAAGATAGAGGAGCAAAACACTGGCCAGATGTGTGAGCAGGAACAAATGTGCTGAAGCATCTGGAGTACCTGTGTGTTTGTGAGGGGGGGATACAGAGGGAGAAACTGAGGGGTTGAGGAAATGGTTCAGACTGTGACTGTGGACATCAGGAAGGGAAACTGAAGTAGCTTCAATATGTAGAGGTGTGTGTCTGTGTGTAGTTGATGCTGTTTCACTGCAAACAGTAAAAAAGCCAGGCCTGTGTAAATGGCTACACAGATGATAGCTGAGCGGCTGAAGCCTCATCATGGTGACACAAAGCAAGGAGTCACAGGTAGAGAGGGTCGTCTGCTAACTAGAAGGTCAGTGGTTTGATCCCTGACTTCAAAGTGTCCTTGGGCAAGATACCGAACCTCAAACAGCCCCTGATGTGCTGACAGTGTTGGTGTGATAGAAAAAAAACACTGTGTGTAGCAGCGCTGTATTAATGTTTGTGTAAATGGATGAATGTGTGCTGTTAAGAGCTTTGAGTGGTCGGTTAGAAAAGAGAAGTCCAGTATCTCCATTGCAGAAAAATCATAGATTGATACAGAAAAACAAAGTCAAATTAGAATTATCAACCCATGAAACCACATTTAAAATGCATTCATAGATCTGCCCCCTTTTTTCAGGATCCATGAATTATTCTCTAAGTAAATTTGGGAAAATGTCAAAATAAGAAAATGCCATGAATCCCACAAAGACTGGATTCTTTCTGGTCCCACATCCAATCCTATCTCCACATTTCTTAAAAATCTCTTCAATAATGTTTGTGTAATCCTGCCAACAAACAAACCAACCAACAGATGAACATGACCCCCTCAGCTGAGGTAAAAGAGATGCAGATCAAAGCTCTGGAAGAAGTTCAGGATTTAATATTTTATCAAAGATACTGAACGTGTTCCCTCAGTCAAGAATCATCATGGCCAATTCATGTCTTATGCACTTTTGTTTGTTTTGTTCATTTTATGGTTTAACTTGCATTTGTTTTCATTTCCTGTCGACAACCATCTGTGTCCGTTTTCCATGCGTCAGTATCCATAATATGACTTTTTTATTCTGCAGCATGTGAGTTATCTCAACAAGAAGGAGCCACAGCATGTCAGGCCATGTTAATTATATGTATGATGCACTACCAGAAACTACCATTTCCACCATAATATTTTGCAGTGATCTCTCACATTACAACCTTTGTCTTTCACACCTAAGACCTGGCTGATGATTTGGAGTTACCCGTATCAGAGCTAGCAGACACTGGGTCGAGCTGAGCTCACCTCTGAGGCACTGGACCACTTTACCATCTAAGAACCATCCACTTACACCTTTTGCCACTGAGGCTTCAGACAATCACGTCACCAGTGGACAGAGGATGTCACGTGAGACCAGTTAAGTTTTTTTATGAGGTCATACCAGACAGACGGGGAGGAACGGCACAGACGAACACTGTCTTTTATGGACTATTGGGGATAGTGTGCTTAAATGTCGAGGCTGTTAAAGGTCTCAACGACACAGAGACTCACAACCTGAGGGGTGGGACATGTTGCACCTGGACACTGGTTACAAAAAGAAGCTTAACCCCTTCACATCCCTGCTCTTCTTCATGTTTGCATCTCACTTGCACTTAGAGACGCTTTGATTCTTCGGACCAGGGGTTTTCATAATGTGAGGAGGTTTCATGACCCTTCGTATAACTTCAGAACTGGCTTCAGAATAATTTGCTGTTGTGGTTTGTCTTTAAGAAAAACTGAAAGATGCCAGAAAAGAGCTTTTAGTTTCTCATCCAGATACTGATATTCTGCTTTCCTCCTGGTTGTGATAGTTCCTCTAAAGGCAGCAGCTTTAAAAGCGAGCACTATATATAGAATATACTGAACCCTCTTGAGGTTAGCTCGCGGTTTTATGCTCAACAGGCAGCTACAGGAATAAGTGGACTCACTCGACTTTCACTGACCTTCTACTCTCTGCTGTCAGACCTTTATGATGCACATGTGCACTCACAAAAAGTAAAAGTCTGTATCACTGGGAAGAATACTACACCCATAAAACAGGATGTGATTAACTCCACCGCATGGAATAAGAGGTGGGCTTGTAGAGGCTGTGCGCCTAAATGAATTTTACCGTTTGAATTTAATACATGATTTACTCAGCCCGTGTTCCTGTATCCACCCATCCACAGAACCGAGCGCTGTACAGCCAGCAAGAAAGAATTCGTCGCTAGATTGGCTTTGTCATTTTGATTCATGTGGGACTCGCTATTGAGTGTGTTCTTGTGTGATCCTGAGTTCTCCTGCTGCACCATACTGTCCTCCTGGTGTTATTATCTTAGCATTTTAGATGCTGTGTAAGAGATATGTACTCTCTGGGGGAACTTATAAAATGATGCATTGTTAGAGGAGAGTTTCATTTTTTTTTCCATGTCCCAGATCTTGCTGCTGATTGAAATCTTATCCTCACTTATCATGGCCTCAGCTGTGAGACGAATGTGGGTGAATGCAGAGGGTGACATGAGGGGGAGGTAGAGGTAAGAGGGTGAGTGAGAATCCTAGAGGGGATGAATCAAGGGCAATTCGACTTGGTTTTAGATACTTGAAGATGTTTCACTTCTCATCTCAGAGGCTTCTTCTGTTCTGCTGTTCTTCTCTGGTACTATTCTGAGGGTGATGAACCCAAAGTGCGACGTGAGCTATCTGTGAAGATTCCCCCAGGTCATGGTTATCCAATGTGAGTGAGAAGATACAAGGTAGAACATGGAGGGAGGCATAGACAGCATGACACCAGTGTTGAGTGGAGAGATGCTCTGTCTGCAATTTTCGGTTTGAACCCGACCGAGGCTGAGAGAAAATTAGCTGAACCTGACAGACATTCTCTTTTTGAGTCCTAATCTGACCAGAGCCTAATGTTTTCACTGATTAACAGCACGTACAACATAAAAAATGAGATACATGGCCCAGCCAATGTAACGTAACCCAACCTGAACCAAAATATTATTTCAAATTTTTTTTCAAACCTGGCCTGACTCCTCAGGTCCCGACAGAGCCCAACGGATTGTGGGCGCTAACCACTCTGTCGTGTGGAACAGAAGATTGGGAATATTCTTTTCACCTCTCAGATATCAGGGTTTGCCTCAGCCACCCTGGAGACACTAAATCAGAAAAGGAAACTGGTCTGTAATTCGTGAAATTGGTTTCTCTAATGAACCCTTTGCACCATATGATGACCCTCAAAGTTTTTCATGTGCTTCCATTTAACATTTTACCGTGACATTAAAATATTTGGACACTTTGGAGAATAGTCGCTCACATGCTGGTTTTCTTGCTGAAGGTTAGATGAGCGGCTCAATACCATTGGACACAGGGAGCCGGACAACAAGAAGCATAAGCCCTTTAAAAATCTCATGTTGTTTATATGCTTATCTTTATTAGTTTATTCTGCTTTTTTTATAGATTTAGTTCACAAAATATAACCAAGCCAAACTATTTCCGTATAGGTCATTAAACCCACCTCCTCCATGTTAGTGGATGCGACATGGACTATGAACTATAAAGTCAAAGTACATACATTTTTTTTTGGTCATTTACATAGTTCTTATCACAATGTATGTTCATTCTTTCTGTGTAGTACGTTTCTTTTTTGTTTAATGCTAACAGGGTGACACATCATGACTGACAACTGAGACTAAATTGTGATTGGTCAGCATGTGTATTGGCAAGACCTCAACACTGTGGCTGCACACCATGATCACTACTGTACAGACTATTGTCCCAAATGATATCAGAAGGGCAAGATCCGAAATATGGGTCCTCATATGCAGTTACCATATGGACATGAGAGTGACATCAATCTCCTTATTCTGCCAAAAAGTATTTTAAAAAACTCTCTCTTTTACTCGAAAACATGTTGAGTCTAAAATGCTGTTGTAAAAAAAACATTCAGCTATCTCCATGATTCAACCTTCTGTCCAGTTGATCTTTTACCTCTTCTTCCCCTCTTCTGCATCACCGCAGTCTTGTAAGCCATGTGCTTCATGGCCTGTGGATACAAGAGTGAAAGTGACAGGGCAGGACAGCAGCCGTCCCCAGAGGGACATGATGTCCTTCTGCCTCGGCGGTGAGCAAAAGCCAGCCAGTCCTCCATGAAAGCCTGAGCCCAAACTCACCATGACAGAGGGGCCGGTGCCTCACTTCAACCCTGATGGTGACTGGACTCTGAGTCTGCTCTGATCAGGAGCCACATTTACATGCAGCGCTGCACCCATGTGCTCTGAAAAAATTCACCTCCACAATCCTAAAATATGTTGGAATTTCTAATCTGTCCATTAAAAGAGCTCATTATGCAAAATGGTTTTGACACCGCAGTGTTCTCAACAGGTGCCACGAGTCTGGCTCCGAGCCACTGGCTGATAGTCTGTGGTGAGGAGATAGAAAATGGCAGCAGCAAAGCCATCAAGTGTCATTATAAATCAGTCACAGAGGAGTTTTACTGGCTGGTCTGCTTTAGTGCATATGCAGACGTGCTGGTAAACCTCAGAAGTCTGCCCTGTGATTGGAGAGAGAAATGATGGGCCTCTTGGTTAATGGGGAAAGCAACCGATGGAGGAAGCCTGTGTTTTTCTTGCTCATCTGGCTTAGATTAGTGCACGCCTGCACTCCACTGTCACAGTGAGAGTGGAGGGGAGATAGAGGCATTAAGAGATGAGGAGAGAGTGAGGGGGGGGACAAGGGGAGAGGGCAGAGAGGGAGGACCGGGGGTGAAAAAACAATAATATAGACAGAAGAAGAAGAGAATAGCATTTGCAGAGGGTTCTAGGATTTGTGATGAGCTCTGGCTCTGTCACCCAGAGTGCTTAGTACAAGTCAGAGGCATAAACCCTTTAGATGGGCCTCCTGCAACAATAGAGGAGGAAAAAGCTCTTAAGACCAAGTCGTGAATGAAAGCAGGGGGGGTTTCGGTGCAGGGAACGTAGCCAAACGTGCCTGGCACGTCCCAGCCTGCTAACTGAGAGCACATGCCTGGCACAGGAGGACGACTTTCACCCTCTTCACCTTCAGAACATCCCTCTGCCCCCTCCTCTACTAATTCACTCAACATGGCCCCTGAGACTCTGACAGTCACTCCCTGTACACCAAATAAAAAATAAAGGTGGGAGTATCCATATCACCCTCGGCAGCTTAGTGTTGTTTTTCCAAAATACTGTACCTGTACAGTCACAAAGTTACAGGTATGCTGGAGCAAGATGTCTCATCTGTTAAGCCATTTAAAAGCTTTAAATTAGTTTCCTGGTTTCAGTGTTGGCAACTCCTCCTGTGTCTGTTTTGTGTCCGTGCAGTCTTTGTGCCTCATGTCACTGCTTCTGTAAACCAGCCCTGTGTTGAAGAGGTTTGTTTGAGTGACGTCCTCTGTCTGCGAGTGTTTTCTTTCACAAATGTTTGTTGTTTATGTGTGTGAGTTAATCCAGGCTCTCAGACAGTGAGCTGATAAAAAGGATTTGGAGTATGTAGCCTTCGTGCAGACAGGCTTTCTAGGTCAGGCCTAATTGATGACCTGTGTTATTAACAGTGAGTGGCATGTGTGTGTGTGCGTGTGTCTGTGTGTAGATTTTGCTGTCTCACTGTCCTGAGGCACAGCTGAGACCCCCCCCCCACCCCCACCCCCAACCCTAAAAAAAAAAATATATATATATATAAATTGAACCCTCTGCCCTCCTGCTCCTGCTCCTGTTCCTTGGGTTTGATATCAGTGAAACACAGCAGGTTGTCTCTGTGTGTGTGTGTGTGTGTGTGTGTGTGTGTGTGTGTGTGTGTGTGTGTGTGTGTGTGTGTCTGTGCGTGTCTGTCTGTGCGTGCTTGTGTTTGGGAATGTCCTGCTGTCATTGTAGGCAGGCTGGTCTTCCGCCACACCCTCCTCTATTTTGTCTCTACATGGGGTCTCCTTGGGCACGTTGGGGGGTTGTAGTCTGAACAAATGACATCATGTCTAATAGGGAGACATCAGTAAAGCAATGGATTACTTGACTGGCAAGTTTTCCAGTTTCTCAAAAAAATTAAATAGTTAGGAACAAGAGAAAATGGCTCTCATTAGAGCACCAATGCCCAACAGTCTCCCTAAATTCAATCGAGCAAAGAATGCAAAGAATGACATTTTATGTCCATACAAGATTTGAAGAGTGTCATTAATCTCCTGCAGAATATGACAGAGACATTTTGTAAGACATCACATTCAGAACGATGCTGATGTCAACAAGGATTAGAACTGAGGACTAAAGTCCAGCTCTAAAGGTCAAAGAAATGGGATTTTGACTGTAAGGTCCATAGCTTGATCCACACCTTAAGTCTGCAAAATAAAAAATAAAAAATGTTCCCCTCCCTCATTATTACCACTGAGATGCCCTTGAGCAGGGCATTCATCCCTCCAGTGGTGACTGATCAGACTGGAATGACATTGTTTAATATGTGGATCCTCCTGGTTTCCCTGAATAAATAAAGGTTACAAAGTAATTACGGTGGTGGTGGTATAGTTAAACAAAGACATTCTTGTGTTTCTTCTTGTGAAGTTATTCTTTTCGGAAACTGTTGCTATGTCCCCTGATTCCAGTCGTTAACCCTGAGCACTATCTTTCTATTAAATATGGGGGAAAAAGCGATAGAAATAAGGTCCAAGTTGTAATAAAGTGGAATCATCCTCTAACATTTATCATCATACTGGCTTCCCTGTGGTTTGGAGAACAGACTTAAAAAGAGCTGATGCTAGTATATAAATCACTTCACTGGTCTGGGGCCAAAATACATTTCTGATGAAGAGAATAAACTAAGTGGATCGCCAGGAAACATTCAACTGGAGCTTTGAACACATGGTTAGAAACATGGTTCAGCTGCTGTTTTTACACGAAAAGTAGAAGTAAACTATTTGCTGATGATATTACATGGAAATGTTGGTATTTTTCAACCTTGGCCCGATGTTTATATAAATGTGGGTGTGTAATAAAACTGTTACTTGCAAACACTTTTTGAATCAGTCCAGGAGATCCCCTCCACCAGCAGTCACGACACGGCAGCAGTGGTTACATTGTAACGGGGCAAAAGCAACAGACTTCTCGTTGATCGAGACATGTGTTGTGTGACTCTTAGCAAAGACCCAGAATAACAATTTGAGCCTTAAAGGGATAGTTCACTGAAGAATGAAAATTTACTTCACACAAATGGAATTCACTGCTTTTTGTTTTTTTACATGTGAAGAGGAGGTCCCATTTATTGCAATTGTATTTGATTTGGCTGCAACACTGTTTAGTGGGCTCAAACACTTCACCCACCCCTCCATCGGTATAGTGGTGAGTAGATATTTAGGGAGTTTAAATTTTTCGGTGAACTATTCCTTTAAATTGGTGACTAAAACACCTATATTGGACATTTCATGAGCTGTTGCAGTTGCCCCATGAGATTACATTGTAATCCCTGTTACCTTGTTGCGGCTGCCATCACAGGCAATTGGCTGTTCTGATTCTAAAGGTTTTTGTATTATACTATTCATTTACACACCTACATTTATTAACTAAGAGCCAAGAAAAATTGAAAAATGGAATTTCCCTTTAAATGGGCCTTGATTTAAGTCACAACCCCCCCCCCCCCCCCCCCGTTTTAATGTTAGAATCCATCTCATTGTCACGTTAAAGCATTTTGAATTGCATCTCTGTTTGAATAAACTTGCTTCATCTCTGCTTCCCTCACATGGTCACGTCTCTGTTGGAAAGTGAGTCTTTGAGGACAGCAGCAGAGACAGACTCTTGTCATTACAGAGCAACTCTCTCATCATGTGGAAAATGACTAACTGTATGATGTAAACCTCACATCTTTTTTCAACAGACATAAAACTAAACTTTTCCAGCTCCATCCTCTGGTGGAAGATATTCTGCGTCTTCTTCACACAATGAGAAAACTTTCTTGTTCATCTTGCAGCAAAGGACTTTGAGTCGACGTGTGTATGCGTGCTGAGTCTGGAAGTTAAAGCTGTGTTACCTTGAAAGTACAGAGTCTGCTGCTCGGCCTTCTAATCGCTCATGGAGCTGCTGTGTTCAACACGCACTCTCATAATGCTTTAGTTCTGTTTTCTGACACACGCACACCAGGTTTATCTGGGCCTCCTGTCTTTCATTTGTTTCTCATCCACCATCTGTGGATGGAAAGCTACAGATGGATGCCAGCACCCCCTTCATTCACTGTCCCTCCCAGAACTGTCGCCGCTCTATGTGCAAAAAGGAGGAACGTCCATGTGAATGTCTGGTTTCCTATCTCTATTTAAGAGAGACGTCTTTCAGTTTAAAAAATACTTATCAATTTTACATTCAGATTTTGAAATGCTGTCACTCAAAACCCTGCACTCACACTCACGTAGACCCTGCTTGTAATTTTCGAGATGCGAGATCGGGGAGGCTCCGACTAAATCAGTAGCATAAGATTATTTTTTAAACACCTCACACTACAGGATTACTTGGGCAGAGGGACCCTCAGTGGGGAACACCCCTGCGATTGTCGGAAGGGGCACATCAGGTCTAAAATCGGCCAGATTATCATCTAGTGTGCAGCAGCCTTAAAGGTCCAGTGTGTAAGATTTAGTGACATCTAGTGGTGAAGTTGCATGTTGCAGATGAATACCACTCGTCTCACCCTACCCTTCCAAACATGAAAGAGAACCTGTGGTAGCTTCAGTTGTCATAAAAACTTAAAAGTGTTTAGTTTGTCCAGTTTGGGCTACTGTAAATAAAAATTGTATTTACATAAACTGTATATAAATATAATACAATTTAGATGATTACACATTAGTAAAAACATCACTAGGATTATTTTATATAAAATTTAAAAGATAGATCCCTGTGTGAAAGATTTAGACCACCTAAGAGATAGAGAAAAGTTGAGTCAGGGTTAAATTATTTGTTTGTCTACATCAGTGAGTGTCATGTGCATAATTATTCTTTCACAATGTCCCCATCAGCTAACATCTGACAGCAGGAGGACAATAAATCTCTGGTTCCTTGTTAAGACAATGTTCTGGACCCGTGCACAGATTGGCCTGAGGAATGTGAATGTGAACGCGATAGCTTATAATTCCTCACATCTGCTTTCCTCATAAGCATCCACATCTTTATATGGTCAAAGTATTCTGAGTGGCTCCTGCTATTTGGTAACTAATGTCGAGAGATGGCCTGAGATCATCATATCCAGTCCGTATCCACATTTCCACATCTGTGCTGTAGCCTATTCTCAGAGGAACCACTGAAGCGTATGCGGAGCGCGCGCTCTCTACTTCATAAAAACATGTGTCCTTGTGTTTTTACAAGTAGCTACAAGTTAACATTAACATGCATGTTGCTACTGGAGCACGCCCACTGTGCACATTGTTTCTCCCCTCTATGAGAAACATGCTACTTTCTTATTGAGTAGACTGACGGGGCCGAGTCCTGCCTGGCTCGCTCGCTGAACTCTGTTGTCATGGCGACAGAGACGTTGTGGCAGTTGGAGTGCATCTTCCTCGAAAAAATAAGCCCAGCATTATGCATCCTCTTGTGCTGCCTCTTTACTATTAATGGACATAAATATTTATATGGTTTGGAAGATATTTTCACGGTGGAGCAGAGCCGGTGGCCCGTGGTGAGCAGAGGCATGAGCTGATGAAGTGGTCTGTGTCACACTGTGACCGTGCTCGTGCTCGTGCACGCATCTCTCAGCGCCCTTTAATCTCACTCAGGAATAATATTGTTGTATTTCAATGTAGCACATAAACAGGGCTTTTGTTGTGTTGTATACATCTGAGGATTTGCTGTTTGTTTTGTTTCTTTCTTTACTGTGTATTTAGGGAATGAGAATCTGGAAATATTGTCTGTGGTTTGACAGGTAATAACTCATATAGATGTAAATGATATTCACTGATGATAAACTATAATACATATATTTGGTTAATGGACATGAATTTGACTTAATTAAGGCCACTCACATTCTCACATACACCCCAACACTTTGGGCAGCTGTAGCTGAGGGGTAGAGCGGTCGTCCTCCAACCACAAGGTTGGCGATTCGATCCCAGCCGAAGTGTCCTTGGGCAAGATGCTAAACCTTGAATGGCCCTCATAGAAGAAAGTGCTTTGATGCATTTTAAATATGAGTGTTTGTCAATACAATTGTTTGAATGTTAGATTTCTATAAAACATGAAATAACAGATGTTTTTACAGAACAGCACCTTTTATTCCCCCTCCAACAATGATGTAAGAGGTTCTTTCTTACACATGCAGTCTGGTGCGCATTAAAACATGTCTCAATCAGTGCTGGCAACAGTACTGCAGACTTTCCTTTTAAACACTTAGTCAGACTAAAACATTTTCAAATAGGACATGTGACCTTTCTGATGCATTTTACCTCTTAAACAGTTAGATAGGATTATTAAATGTGTGGCTAAATTAGGTATTTGTCTGTAGTCAGTGTATTAGCTGCAGTAAATAGTGGTCAGCACATCCCCGGTTAGGAGAAGCTGAGACGGGCACCAGCACAGAAGCTAAGTAATGAACCAAGTTAATGAATCCAAATGAACCCTTAAGGCCTTTAAGTATGAATATTTAAGCTAGCCTGCATATAACAGTTGTGTAACCAATGCCATAACAGAATAAACAATCTTTTAGTCATACAAAGCGGCCTCATGCTCAACAGTCTAGCCAAAACCTTTTAACAATTTCAAGAGCTGTCAGAAAATTACTGACAGTCTGACTAAACAGACAAATGTGTACATCTGCAGAGATGACATTTTCAATGAAGTATCACTGTAGAGGCAAAAACTTGGTAAGAAATACAGTATAGAAATAAAGTAAGTTAATTCCCAAAAAGGCCTTTCAGCAAAAGGTAAACCTTTGCCACAGTCATCAAGAACTTGTTTTCCCTTGATGATGATTGACACACAGTCAGAGGTGTGGACTTCCACTGCTGCATCAAGTCATGATGAGCAGAGTCCTCTTTTATCTCTTCTTTGCTGAAATTATGACAAAAACATTTGAAATCAGTATTTAGAAGACTATGGACTGTTTTTAACTAATGACTATACTATAGCATATCGGTACTGTATCTTAAATGCCAATTGTAGTAAATGTTATTGAAGAATGCATTATTGCAAAATGTTTTTTAATCAAACAAAGGAATATGAGTGGTTTGCCTATAAAATATTTGTACGGAGATAAGAGTAAGTCGTAGGTTGGAAAAAAGGCTCAAAAGAAAAGAAAAAACACCCTGTCTCGCTATGTTAAAAAAGTGAAATAATAACCTGGATCCGCCCCCTGATCTGTATCCAGAACAAAACTGAATGGATTTTTTTCTTCAACTATACCACATCTTTCATCTTATTAGGTTTCATGGTAACCCATCCATTAGTTTTAGTGTAATGCTGCTGACTAACAGACAAACACACAAATAAACGCTGATGAAAATATAACCTCCTTGGTTATGTGGTAATTAATTATACCAATCAGCATATTTTGCAATATGTTAAATATATTACTGAATATATTCAAACCTATATTGAAAATTACTCATGCATATTTCCAAAAAACAGGCAGGAGAAAAGTGTAGTTTTCAGGGTTTTTACTGGATTGAGTTCAGCCCGCAGACAAAAGAGAGGGAAAAGAAAGGCAGTCCATGCTTTAACTTTTCTTAGCTTTTCCTAAGTGGCACTCAGTGGGTACAAGGCGACCCTGCCTCTCCACTGTGATGTTTGAGATCTATATTTTATTGGCTTCTGCGCTGCCAATATTTCACACTTGTCACTTTGCGTCTCCATTTCTCTGTCCAGCTTTGTTCTCTAACACACACATCCTCTACTGTCTCTCTTTTCTTCTCCTCTTAAGAGTCCCTCGAAACTGTGGCATTATTTCGGGTAGAGGATAGAGGCTCCTCCTCGGGGGCTTCCCACCGTGGGTTCCTGCTTTATTGCAGATTAAATCATATGTTGAGCTTGTGGAATCTACAGGGAGAGAAGAATAATCATTCTTTTTTTACTTCATTTGCATGCGCTCCACATTTTTCCTGCAGGCCTTTCGGTTAACACGACCCACCTCCCATGGCTGTCTTACAATCTATCTCCTCTCCATAACGACTCATTTTAAACGGCTTTGATAATCCCTTAGTTCTGTGAATTAAATAGCCATTAGAAGAGGGTTCACAGGAAAAGAGATAAATGGCCGACGTGGCCTCGACTCTCGTCTCCGTCTCGCCCCTCATTCTGCAGAAAAGTCTTATTTCTGATTTAAGACGTTAATTAAAACTAAAAAGGAAAATCTCTCCCAAAGTGTCCAACTTTGTTCAGTAGTTTCATTCACTTTATGATTTCTTTTATGTTTCTAGTTTTCAGCAACCAGCCTTAACTTTTAAGTGGAGGACTTATCTGGACAAATCACTGGAAGACAAAGCAGGTCTATAGTTTGAACTTGGAAAAGATGTCATGTTTTGCATACAGTGGTGAAGTGTGATCTGATCACAAGTGGTCATTATATTCCAGGCAGTTCTTTCTTTTAGACCAGAGTTGGTGCTACACTGGAACCAATTTTTCTGCTGAGAGCCAATTCTTTGGCTGTTGAAACACAAAGAACTCCAGATAAGGCCCTGGCTCTGAACTTGCCTTGAACTGCCTTCATGGATCAGGGGTATAACTGGTTCATTTCAATGTCTCTACCCACCTCCTTCCTTATAAGTTCCTACTGGCTCCTGCTTATTTCTCCTCCCCCTACAACCCTCAGGTTTAGACACAATCTACATTTCTGATCATGTGAATTATTCTCCCATATCACATATATCGGTCTGTCTAATAAATCCAGAAATCTTTGTCCGTCTCTCTGTTGCTCTATTCCAACCATTCCAAACAGGCAGCTTTAAAACAGACACTGTTAAATGTTCATTGAAACACCTGTTTATCAGAAAGTGAACATTGGGGTAGGATTTATGCTCAAATATATATAATCATATAAAGAGAACTCTTCACTCAGACAGAATGGATTTGATTATCCTGTTTACACTCTAATTGACATGAAGTCACCGTTTGATTATCACCAGCACCTCTTTGAGGATTTGCAATTTGTTATGTGGCACGGGATAAAAGTGAATGACCCGCTTCTTGAAAATGTCTTGAGGCAGATGACTATATAATTACAACATACAGCACTTTTTTAATATTAGAACATGCGTCCTCACAGGTCAGCATGTTTTACTGTGATAGTGAAGCCACACGTGTGAGGAGGTAAATCACGCCAACAGCTGCTGAGGCGCTGCCTGCTGTGCCTGAAGTGTGTTGTGTGCTTGTTTTCCGGGAATTCACACACCACACAGAAAGTAGAGAAACAGGTCAATGTAAATTATAAACGAAACCCACGCTGCAATCAGAATATCTGTCTTCACTCCTGTTTTGGGCGAATGGATGATATCTTTTGACCAGTGTTGGCCTGAAAGAAAACAAGCACTAATTTGTTCCAGTGTAGCAGCAACGTGTAGTTTGTCACATCCCCTCCAGGAGAGAGAGGAAGAGAGCTTTCATTATTAAACAAGGCCCTCCGGCGCCAAACGTCTGTATCGTTAGCAGTAATTAACAATGCACTTTCCTGCAGGATAAACAGTTTAATGAAAAAACTGAGAGCTGCCAAGTTGGAAGCTCTTCACACAAGGTGAGTGGCTGGAGGAGATTCACAACAAGTCTTCCTGTAAAGCTCAAACAAGGAAAACCGATGGAGGATGAGAGAGAGATTTTTTTTATTTATTTAATGTGAGTCGTATTCCCTGAATCCACATCTCACGTTAAAGTTTCATGCATCTGTCAGTTTGTGAGTGGTATCGTGGAGTCAGAGCAAATTGAACATTCATCCCAGGGGAGTATAAATATGGCATCAAAGAATCAGATCCTTTTTATTAAGAATATGTACACTGCCAGCTGACAAAGGCATCCCTTCGCCCCTGATGGACTCGGACTCGTTGATTTATGATTTAAAAATGATTTTATATGAGACTCGGCATGTGTGGTTTTTCTCCCCAGGAAACCGCCTGCAGAGTTTTGACAAGAAGAGTCTAATGAGAGCTAACCTGTGCTGCCTCTCCTTTCCTTTTACTCCCGCATTGCTTTCCTCTTTTCATTAAGTCCTTCATCTCATATGGCGGTGGACATGTTTACCAAATTTTGATCCAGCAACAGATGGATGTCTAAGTAGGACTTTGATGTGACAATATTTCACAGCCGTTAAGTTGAGCTGTGAGTCTTTTCTGCCGATGGCGCTTTGAGGTCACAGGTTCAATCACGCTCGTCCTTGTTCTCGTCCTTGTCTGTAAATAATTGCCCAATTTTCTTGTGAGAGACGGTTACAATCAATCACCGGGATAATCTTTGAACACCTATCACATCTTCAAATAATGAGACTGAGGTCTTCAGTAAATGAATGTGTCACATCACTCAGACGAGATGGATGGACCGTCGCTCTGGCAGCCAAATAAATGTCAGTTTCTATCAGTCTTTCACAGACGTGTTGGTCAACAATCATCAAGTTATTATTTATCATACATCATATTTTTTAATGTACGTTTTATTGCTCGTAAAAAATGAAAAGTATTTGACAGCTGCAGTGGCATGATGGTGTTGTTGGTAGATTTAACACCTGAGCCAAATGACTCAAATCTCTTCATTATCACCTTTTTCTGCTGATAGCTGAATCAGTGGCTTCATTTGAATCCAAGCCTAGAGCTTTTATTGTGTAGCATTAAAGCTTTACCTAATTCTAATTTCATTATTGTAATGCTTACATTTCTGTCACCTATCTTGTGTTTTTATTCTTTTATTGCTGTGTTTTTATTTATTGTGTGTTTTATTTGTTTTTTTGTGCTATTTCCATTGTTTTTACATTATAAAGCTCTTTGTAACTTTGTTTCGAGAAGTGCTGTATTAAAAAAATACATTATTATTGTTATATTATTGTTATTTACAACTATAGAACAAACTATAGCATTTATTTTGAGTGTTAATATCTGCAGGATTAACAAAAGCCCAATATTCAGTTTCCTTTGAGCTCTGTTTTGGTCGACACTAACTTCTTCAGTAAAATGCTTGGCTCTTTAGCTGCTAAATGCTCCGCTCTTTTCCCCTGAGCATCGCTGATTGTGCATGTCCACAGTTGCTTTGACAGGTAGTGTAGAGTGCTTCATTAGAGCTGCTGGAAACTGTGAGAATGATGAGAGTGCTGAAAGACGCTAAAATACCTTGGAGCTGAGCGGAACAGCAGTCAGGTGATAATTCTGCTTCTCACCTACTTGTTTACATTAACATCTGGATTTGTACTTGGTGGAAAGAAGGTGTATGTAGGGAACAAATATGTATGAGTGTGTGGTTTGGAGCAGCTTGATGGAAGTAAAGGGGACTGTTGGGCTTTGGTGGAGGTGGTCGATCTGTGTGCCATTCTATTTTTTGAATGTTTACTTTTGAAAGCTCATAACAGCACCATTAGCAATGAAGGCTACATCATTTTTTTGTTGGCAGAGATTTTCAGGAGACGAGGGCTTTTGCTGCTGACCTTGTATGACCATAAGGGGCTGACATAGGAGCCCACTTACATTAACGTCTGAATGAGGAGGGGGAGGATCAATAAAGGAAATGGTGTTCTCCTCCAAGATCACCACTTTGTTTTTTTTAGTTTTGCAATTGTTGCCTCAACGAGCAAAGCAACTTATTTTCTGATGAATATCAAAAAAACACAAAGGTGTCTCTGTTGGCATGACATCATCTTTTCTCTGTCCGAAGGTGCTTATTTAATCAACCATAGAAGCAGGATCAAAACAAACATCCATCCAGCGCTTGTGTTTTGGAGAAAAGGGTTTTGGTTCTTCCATGTTTTGTGTGTCAGTGGATGCGGCTCATGTGCATGTAGAAACAGGTTAGCCAACACTGCTGTCACGGCAGGAGCCCTGATTTGTGTTTTATGATATCTAATGAAATTATGCATGCACGTCCTCGCACTCTGAACATGTTTGAGCTGTTTTCTCGGGGAGCTGTGTTTACATCCATATCCGAAGACATCTGGAGTGCGATGAGGAGAAAATCCTTTGTTTGTGTGCTGAGATTTCTGTTGGACAGGTGTTTCCACAGAGTGGGTCTGTTCTCCTTATTGGCCACACTGTGCTCACACACACATGCTAAGTCCCTGATGGTCTCCCTCAGGCCTGGTGGATCTCACACATAGATCAGACAGTAATGAGAAAAAGGATAACTGTGTTCCATCAACAGCTGAGCCCTGCAGCTCCTGACAGCATTAAATGCACATATATAGCCACTGGCCATGCGGTTGCTAGGGAAGTGTTGGTATCCAAGCAGGAGTTGGCAGGGAAACATCCCCAAAGTTTATTCAAGAGATTGAATGCTGCTGGAGTTGATTTCAAGCTGCATCCATATTTCATTTATGTGCACAAGTTCTCGGAAGGGAAAGAGGAAAATTACCTGTGCATTTGTAACTGGGCTGCAGCGTGAAGCGTAGCCGCTGCAAAATAAACTTCAGGAGCATCGCTGTCGGCTCCCAGGACATTTACAACAACCATTGTGGTGGGATAGGAGAGTAGCAAGTAGAGTTATGAGCCTGAACATCTGCGGCTCAAACTATACTAACAGGTCTCCACATTAATCTTCAGCAGGGTCTCCAGTGGGCTGCAGGGAGAGAAAAAAATGGTGACCACTATGACAGTGTTGTTTCCACACCCGGTTACTGTTCTCCAGTTAAAAGCTCTCAAAAACACAGTCATCCAGGCTTCTGCAGACGCACCACAAAAATACACTGTAAAACATCCGGAGTGTAGAGGAGTCAACTCAGTTTCATTCGAAGGGGATGAATAGACAAAAATCTAAGCATTTATACTTTGGACTATTATCATTACAATATTTATAAAAAACATAACATAGGTTATTGTTTTTTTCACTACACTCTGACATTAGTGAGAAGAATCACTCTCTGACAGTTTTTCGGTCTTTTTGAGCTCAATGTCTGTGACAGCTGTCATTCTTGGCTGCTTGACACTTTTTCTCCCTGGTGCTTTTCAGCAGTAAAGACAAAGGAAAATACTTCTTATATTCAGGCCGACATGATCTCCTCTCATGCTGAGTGGCTCAGCATATGGATTTGTCCATTCAGTCAGGCTTAAAATTGTACAAAAACACAAAAGCTCATAAAGATAGGGAAAACTCGGATCAGCAGATTAGCAGCTTTTCCAGGATACAAAGTTTAGAGGTTATCACTAAAAGTAGGAAAGAGAGGAAAGAGTTGTTTTGCAAGGTTGTACAACTGATTTGATGCCAAAGGGTGTGCCTCAAGGTTCCTCTTAAGGACCATTTCAGTTCTTTGTTTCTATTCTTCTATTGTTTTTTTAATCTCTCTTATTATTATTATGTGATTCCAGGAATGTGATCACTGACTGCTTCAGTCTGATAATGTCTTATAATAGTTTCTAGACATTTTTTTTCTGTCATGTGTTGTGCTTTGTTCTGTCTTGTTTTCACTCTGTTCTTGTGAGTATACATCTCAGGTTAAGTTAAATTAGGTAACTGTCTCCTGTGACAATAGTGAAATGAATGCTGTTTCATTTCCCGAAAATGTTGATGTCTATCATATATTTTAATGCCTTAACTTTATTTTATTGTTGTCTTTTTTCTTGTATTGATCGCTTTGATTGATTAAATGATTAGTTCATTGATTGATTCATTGGATGCCGACCTTGATGATGTTAAATCTTGTTTGAAAGCCCAATGTTAACAGAGGTGATGGCAGTATCCTCATATGTTGTCTTTACACTGGCTCCAGTAAAAATAATAATAATGTATAAATCCACCTAAACAGTTGCATCACTTCCTGTGAAAGCACCGTTGTTTCAAGAACTTGTGATGTGTTTAGGTCAGAAGTTCAAGCTTTTACATTCAGTTCTATACAAACTCTCATTGTGAGGATAATTCCACAGCAGCTATCTCTCTCACTGTGATCGTTTCTGTGGCTTTTAACCAGGACATCATCTGCTTTACATCACTGCTGAACCAACCACAGTGTGTTCAGTCACCAGTGATGCAGGCTTTACTGTACTAAAAGCTACTGATTCATTCAGTGATAAAAAGTGATTGTGTGTAACAATATTGTATGCTTTAGTTAAATCGACTCATAGTGTTGTACAGTGCATCAGGCCACAGTGACTCGCTCCACACATTATAATTCATTTTTCAAAATCCTTTATATCCCACAGTTCCCCCATCCAAGACTCCCAGACCAGAAAATGTGTCTGGGCTGGGACCAGTAACCACAGAGCTCCATACTTGTGCTGGCGTATGCAACCACAGCCCGTGGTGAACAGTGGTAGACGTCTCTGAATTAATAGACAGAGCGACGTCTTGCCAAAACACAGAGAATGTGGAGAGTGCACCTGAAGCAACTGAGTGAACACAAGAAATAAATCCACACTGTTAGAAATGCGTGCTCTATCTGAGAGTTTTTTTTTAAAAGCTCCAAATTGTAAGAGAGGAGAAATTGTGCACAACAGAAAAATGGATCATTTCTTCCTGGTGAATCAGATTTGTGGAGGAGGAAGAAGAGGAGGAGGAGGAGGAGGAGGGGATGCAGCGGTGGCTCCCCTGCCCTACTTTCCTCCATTCACCAGCCAGTTCTTCCTTCTGGGAACACTGGAGGGGGAAAGTGCATGGAGGGAATTTCAGCCACGCTTGGTCTGTCACTGCGAGACGGCAAAGAAATGGCTGCACTCAGGGTGAGGAGGGGGGTGTGGAGGGAGAGTCAGCACACTTACTGTACATGAAGAGGGAGTAGGGGCTAAAGTGGTCCAATCATTCCTGGTGTGATACTCGTCATTTGTTTGTTTTCCAATGCTGCTTGGTAATGCTCGGCGGATGTTTTTCAGAATTTTGAATTCCTGAAAGAAGAAATATCTGGATAGATTGACACACATCTCCACACTCCCCACTTTCCTCTCTAACTCTTCCTCCCTCACACTCTGTCATATCCTCAGGCTCCTGTCAGTGCCTGAGCTGGAAAAGGTAAAGACATCCATAATTATAAAGGTGGAGGAAAGTCTCACACTTGAGTTTGCCTACAGGTGTGTTTTTTTTAAATGCAGGGGAATGCACACAGAAAGTGTTAAACCGAAACACAGTGCAGAGCTGCCTCGACTTCTCAAAGCTTTTCTGATTCCATATTCAGTGTGCTAATGCTCTGATTTTCTTCTTTATGCCTCTTCCCACGGATTTGTCCAATTACCCCCTCTAAACAGTGTCAGAGACTTGTTGCTAGGCTACAGGCAGGTAACACATACACACGGTTACAGCAGGGGTTGTTAAGATGAAGGTGTTTCCAAATAAAGATGAGTCAGTACCAGCTTAAAGGGATAGTTTGTCAGAAAATGATAGTTCACTCATTCTCTACTTACCACTATGCTGATGGAGGGGTGGGTGAAGTGTTCGACTCCACAAAACACTTTTGGAGTCTCGGGGTAAACAGTGTTGCAGCAGAATCCAATAAATTGAAGTAAATGGGACCCCTTCTTCAGACATACACTGTGTTCTAAGCCTAAAAGTCCACTGATATCCTCCTCGGAGCCGCGTTCACATTCTCACAGACACATCGGAAAACCGCACAAGGGGTGCTTGTTCGCATTGCTATGTCCGCTAGTATCACAACTTCCAGTAGTGGACTTTTAGGCTTTAAACACAGTGTAAATTAGGCCCCCCCTGTCAGTGATATATAAGGGGGACATTTTTCTTTTTCAGTGAACTATTCCTTTAATAGCAAAACCATCATTTCTATTATCACCTTCCTCCAACTCTTCATCTCCATCAAGTTGGCTACACGTGACAGATGCAGTTCGCTTAGCCAGATGGAGATGCATGAGTTCACAGATGATTTCATGTGAGAGCACACACACATCTCCAACATCTGTCTCAAGGAAAAGTATAAGTTGTGATAATGTCTGCCATTCACCTCTTGAGAATGACTTTCTCAAAATCTTCACCTCGAGACACCTGCATGTTGAAGTTGAGTTCCGGAAAACCAAATTATGACTCCGACAATAAAATGGAAAATTGAAGACGGTGAGCCTGCAGTGTGTATGTGTGGTTCCATCAGGGGATGAGTCTCGCCCCATTTACACCCTGTCTCACTGTTTGATCCTGGGCCTGCAGTTGTAGAGGGACAGGAAGCTGTGACGCATGGTACGTTTCCCCTGGGTGCTGGCTGATGCCCCCTGACAGATTGAGGCTGCAAGGTTGTGTTCAACATCTCTGTGTGTACATCTGTGTTTATGCACTTAAGGATGTAACATTTATCAGAATGATGCGAGGCAAAACCCACAGCTGGAGACAAGACCACTGCAGCTTTGTTTGTTAGTTCAAATTAAATAAAAATTCCAAAATAAATTAGTCATGAAAACAATCGTCTTTGTTTTGTAATTGATCCTCCTGCTGGGATTTCTGCTTTGTTTGTTTTGTCAAAGTTGTCGAATCACTTTTAAATTGTTGTGCAAATACACCAGTTCCACACAGTTTGTCTTCTGAGCCTGTTTCTGTTGTAAACAGCTTTCGCAATTTCACTCAAGTTTACCTGATGGAGCAATTTCATGGTGATCAGGTGGACATGGTGACTACAGGTGGTCTTTGAAGCAGTTTTCAGAGATCCTTCAGAGATCCTTTCACATCTCCATGTCAGACAACAGGAAAACCTCCACTCTGTTCAGTTGAGGGGGGGCAGTTTGGTAGCATGCAGGAGGCAGGACATAACATCCACAGTGACACATTTTGTTACAGCACACTGGCCCTTATCACCAAAAGCTCTTGATTCTCATCTCTCTTGATGACATCTTCGTCAGTGTCTTCTCCATGTATGTCACCTTCTTTATAGCCTGAAATATTTGTATTCTTTTTGGTTCCTGCAGTATTCTCACATGTATTCTCTCATGCATTCTCTCACACTGAAAAACAAAAGAAGCTTCATAGCTTGAACAGCGACTGTGATGTGAAATTACACCTCATGTTTACAGGAATTCAACATTTGCATATATTATATACATTACCACAGAATGAAATATTTGATTACTAATACCGTGTTGTGCTTGTGTGCATATGGATGCTCAACAAAAGGGCCGATTTGTGGGAGCTTGTGAAGCATGGCCACAACTTGTTAATGAGATAGCATGTGCTATATGCTATGTGTGACTGAAGCTCAGGCTGTGTAAATTAAATTAATTGTGTGACAAGAATGTGCACGTGAGGAACGTCGTCTGAACTAACATAGTCTGCCCATGAGTGTGTGTGTGTATGTGTGTGTGTGTGTGTGCGTGAGACATGTGTGTGTTACGTGATTAACAGGGACATAAGAGTAAATTTCTTTGCCTGCAGCGTAGATGGATGAGGAACATGCAGACTGGCTACATAAGGTTTGAAATGATTTTGGTGCGTGTAATGAACACAGCATGCAGACTTAAATTCCCCACGGTTTCCATGGTTCAGTCACAGGCTTTCACTGAAATAAATAACTTCTTGTTCTTGTAAAAAATCTCCCATCAACTCATGTTAATGAACTCAAAAGTCATTAATTAAAGTTTGGCATCCTGTGTTTCAGTCTCAGCTTTTGTAAAATTCCTTCTTAAGTGGGTTTAAGTGAGTCACTTTTAAACATTTAAATTCTTGCTCAGTGATTCAGATCAATAAAAGGTCAAAACTCTTGATTGTAAAACTCAATTTTAAGGCTGCATTGACTGCTGCACTGCGGGAACACCGGACACTACATTTGTTGATCAATCACTGATTAGCCAAGAAAAACAAAAAATCCCTGAGCTGAACTGCGTCAGAGTCTGAAGAAAGGGCCTTCCTCCCCAACACCACTGATCCATGTGAGCGCTCAGAGAGCGGCAGGGGGGGAAGGCTGTTTAGTCAGCGTTTCACCTCAGCCTTTCTCTACTCCCTGAGCCTCTCTGAAAATACCCAAGGAGCCAAAAAGAAAATACCTCACAGCTGTTCTCTCTGCAGCCGAGCCATTCCTGTGATACTTTTCTTACACACACAGGGGCCCCTGTACGTCTGAGCCGAACTCCCAATGGCTCTTTGAATCCAGCCTCCCTATAAGCTGATCTCTGCCTTGTTTTAAAATGTCACTTTAATCCGAAGGTTGTTGTTTAATCTCGACTTCAGAAATGCACTTAAAACTGCAGAGGGCCAATAAGAGGAGGGATGAGGGGAAACACACAAGGAGACCGGGGGGCTGGATGTATCACGTATGCCACAGGGAATGTCAGTGTCACGACCTCAGAGGAGAAGGCAAAAAGATCAGTCTCTGGAGCGCTTATCTCGCTCTCCATCTGTAGTAGATTTTGTGACACGAGGAGCACAGGGGGATAGAAAACACTTCAGGCCTCCCTCTTGCTCCCTCTGAACCTGAAAGAAAAGCACTCCTCTTGTTTTCTGGCTGTGAGAGAGGAACACAACATGAAAAATTAACCAGGGACAAATAACAGCAATCAGCTGCCTATCTGAGAGCTGTCGCTTATCTGACGCTGCAATCGAAAAACAAAGCCAAGCTTCCTTCTCCCAAAAAAAGCAATATGCGATTTTTCCTTCCACAATAGTAATTTTACTTTGACTGCTCACTGGGAGCAGCCATTTTGTCGCATTTGATGTGCTGCAAAACTTTTTCATTACTTTCCCCACGAGTAATGACTGCAGCTCGTCTTATCAGTGTAAAAAGGAATTTGCCTTCCACCATGTGTTTTCTCTATAAAGAGAACTTTAATAGTGTTTCCCCACTGAGACTAATAAATAGCCAACCATTTTCACAGCTAAATTAAACCCTATATGTAAGTAAAGCCAATTAAAGGGCAATTGACTCCTTTCCCATTTTCTTTTTTTCTGTATCACATTCAGTGTCTCAAAAAAACTTGCAGGGCTAGTAAAGAGTAAAAAGCAATATGGAAGCATTGACTTTGTTATGTGTTTTAGCTTTTACTTCAGTCTCTTTCAAGCTGAACACTGACTGAACAATGCTCGGTAACTGCGGGAATGGAGACAGATTTGTTATGGGCGGAGGAAACAAGACTCTGTTTCCTCCATGCTGCATGTCACAGTGCTGGAAAAGGGCAGAAATTAACAATTAGCTTATGGATCAGAAAAGGAAATTGTTTTCCAACACTTGGTACTGTGAGGACCCGCTCCGAGAAGGCTTCTCCCTGCTGACATTTAAGATATTTTGTGCAATATGCTTATTTCCCTTCTTGTCAGATATATAACACTCTGATAAGTGTCAATTAAATATTAAGCAACAAACAGCAGGAAGTTATCTCAACTTACCTCAAAGACTGAAAACCTCTGCAAAGAAATAGTCCCAAGTATCACATTAAAACCATAAACTGCAACACAACATTCAGGATTTTACATGACATTTAGGTGCTTGAAGGCAGAGCTTGTTATAGTTAGACAGAGCTATGATTACTGTTTCCTCCATTCCCCGTCTGTAAAACTTACTTGTTTCTGACATGAGTGTGAAATTATCCCATTGCTTAATCCTCAGCAAGAAAGCTGAGGAGTGTATTTCTCCAAAATTGTATGCTCTTTGAATCTAAAACCCCATTTATGGCCCTGTGGTGAATTAAAGATATTAAGAAGGATTTATATTCTGTTAAATCAATTTCAGTCAGAGGGATTAACCGACACCATTCAGACACATTACCAACAAACATATAAAGACTATATAAAGATGGATGACACGACAGCTCTCCTAAAGTGCAGCCAAAGTGTCTCCATCGCCACCTAGTGGCTGGCTGCAATACAGGTCATAATGCCCGCCTCCCCCGTGTTAATGGCTGAAACATGGACCAAATGAAAGAGTAAAACTACATGTAAAATACATTTTCCTCAAAGATGGTTGCTGTCATTTTAGGTACTTCTTATCACACTGTTAACTTCACCAGTGGTTTTAATGAGTTATTTGATGCTGTAAAAATGGTGTGAAACGTCATGATTGACAGCTGATACTGACTCTCGATTGGTCGAGACTGTGTATTGGCAGGACCTCACTCCTCCCCTTATCACTATTGAGAGGACTCTGGCTCCAAATGAGCAAAATTTGTATCCAGGAAATTCTGTGGAGACACATCGTCCATCAGTCTACAGGTAAAACACATCAATTGTGCTGCACTGACTTTTATTGTTGTTACTGTTGCAAAAACTACCGGACGAATCACCACAACACTTGGTGGAAGGATATGGTTCGAGAAAGAACCCATTAAATGTTGATGGGGATCTGGATCAGGGGAGTAGCCTGGATTTTTTTCTCCCCACGTGAGAATTTCCACACTTTCATTTGATTTTGCAGAAAAATTCAGACATGTTTAGGATGTTTAGGATACTGATATTTATGAATGTGTGACATTTTGTGCAGATTTGTCAAATGTGGATTCATAAGAGGACTGGTTTAAGAGTGCACTGTAAGTTTTTTGTGAGTATGTGTTTATTTACGTGTAACATCACGGATAATAAGGGTGCCATTGATTTTTAATGGTAGCAAATAGAGAAAAAGCTCTGAAATGCTAAAGTCTCATGCACTAAGATACTAGACAGTGTCTCCCAGAGAATATGGTAAATAAATCAATGGACAAATCCCTGTTAGGCTCTGAATCTAGATGGTCATCATTTGTTGGGTTGTTGTTCTCATACTATAGAATATATTTATTTGACAATAGAGGGGGCTGGGGGGGCGTGTCTGCCCAGAGCTCCGCCCTCCGCAGCAGCTCTCAGTGAGTTCACCTCTGAGTGTTTGAATCTCAGCCTCCTCTCCTCACTGCGTGTCTCTACAAACTGCGATCGCACAGCTGCGAGCGCTGGATTTTACTGGAGGAAAACTGCAGGACACGATTCACCTCCGAGGAGACACCGTCTGCCCCGATCTGCTCCGATCTGCTCCGGAGAGGGTCTTTATTTCTTCTCACTTCTCACTTCACAGAGCCCGGGTTCCTCACACAGGCTCAAGTGAACAGCTCGACACAGCCGGAGGTCTCTGCACGGAGCTGAGCTCTGAGGTAAGAATGAGAAGAAAAGTTCAGTGTTGAAATGAAAGACGACCCGGTTTGGAAACCACTCCGTTGTTTCCCTGTCTGCCTCGTTGATCGAGCTCCATGTCGTGTTTTCTGCGCGATGCTGTTGATTCAGTTCACTTTGTTTTCCTGCAAGTTACATTTTCTCCTCAGACCAGCTCCAGACTCCACATCAGTACCATGGAGGAGAGTAAATACTGTGTTTGATTCAAGTCATTTATTCAGCTTTTGCACCATGTAGACTTGAGGTTGAAAAAGACTCTCACATACAATGAATTCACTGGTGATGGTATATGTGGTTTAAAATAAGATTAAATAATGTAAGAAAAGATAATCCTTTATTATTATTCCCACAATGGGGAAAGAACAGTCAAAAAATACACATCAGTAAAGTAATAATAAGTACATTCAAGGAAAATATATAAATATAAATGGAATAAAAATAATATGATCAGTGTAAATAGTGATACTCAATATCATGTCTCATTGACGATGTACTCAGCTCACTTTGTTGCTGCAAGTTACATTCTCTCCTCAGTCCAGCACCAGAAAACACATAAATAAGAATAGATAATGTATTTGTACAATATAATATAATGAGTCTTATTGTTATAAGTTGTTTATTTGGCTTTTGCACCATGTTGACTTGAGTTAACCTCAGGTCAAGTACTTGATTCACCCTTAAGGACTGGAAAAAGACTCGCAGACATACAGTAATTCACTGGTGATTGTAAATTTGGTTTAAGATAAGATAAGATAAAATAATAAGATAAGATCATCCTTTATTAGTCTGAACTACTCAAAGTAATAATAAGTAACTATGCAAGGAAAATATAAAAATATAATTGGAACTGAAATAATATATATAGTGTAAACAGAAAATATACATTGTGAGAGTATATAGTTGTAATGTAATCGTAGGTTATGATATGAGAAACCTGACAGCCGGGCCGATGTGTGTCAGTCTCCAAGCTGGCATCCTTCCCACGGGTCCAGCCACAGCCCAGGAGGAGGAGGAGGAGGAGGCTGTCTGCAGAGATGTGCGTGTGTGTGTGTGTGTGTGTGTGGGGTCACAAGATGGATGTCTCTGACGGTGCTACCTTTGCTGTAGGGCACAAATGCACTGTCAGTCTGCATTAATCAGAGGCGTGCATCATCCAAAAACCAGCGCACCCATAATCCTCCTGTCTGATTTCCACTGGAGCAAACGTGACACATTCAAGAGCTCCGGAGAGGAAAAAACTCAGTATGAGAAACGGAGGCCGCATGCAGCCAAGTGCTTCAGAGAGCTCAGCATGTGACTGTGTCTGAGCAAATTTAGATTTGATTTGATCAGTGAAAAGTTTTCCTGGAGAACAACAGCTAAAGAAAAGTGCATTTTTGGAGTAAAACAAAAAGTTAAGTTGCCGCTTGTGAAAAAATGTGTGGTTACAGCAACAGCTGGAAATCAGGTTATAATCAGATTTTGCCCGAGGACACTGGCTCCAAGGGACCCATTAACACACCGGTGTCCAGGTGAGCGTGCAGTGCTGGGGTTTCTTGCTCCGAGTTAGAGTCACAACCTCTCGCTCTGGCTCTCCATCTCCCTGAGGCTGCTGCAGCCTGTCAGAAAAAAGGAAGAGGAGAAAAGAATCGTATCACGCCCCAGCAGCTCGGTCGGACTGACAAATCTGCAGATCATGATTAATGACCTCACCTACTACCATACTGCTGCATCATTTAAACACTTCTCTCTCTCTTTCTCTGTGTGTGTATGTGTATGTATGTGACACCCTTTTCTATTTCTCCTAAAACTAAACGATTGAGAGATTTGGGGAGAGAGAGAGGCACACAGACTGAAAACACAGGCGTGCTTGTTCACCATGTTGTGGGTGAACATTTGGCTTGTCTAAAAAAAAGAAAAGAAAGGGAGTTAAAAAAAAAGAAACAGTAGTATTGATGCTTTGGAGCAGCTGCCAACACGAATGACTAAACTTCGCCCGAAGCCTTTCTCTCCTCGGCTTGATTCACATGAGCGCTGGGAAATAGTTTAGTTGCTCAGATACAGAAGTGATGTCCGCAGGATACGAGCACAAAATGCAAACAACAGGGTTTGCAAACCCACAGTGTAATTTATACAGAGATTAAAGGTCAGCTACGATGCATTTGTGGACGACAGTTAGGAGGGAGCATGTTTTAAGTGGATTCAAATCTGCACCGAGCCAACGTGGTATTAATTCCACCTACGGACGCAGAGCACCTGGTGTGAGACTTGCCACTGGTGATCAGTGCGCTCATTGTAATAGTGCCTCAGATAATGTGTTGCTCTAAATCACACATTCTCAGTGCCAATCAAGAAATGAACAGCAAAACGCATGAACAGGAGAGGAAGTGTGGGATAGAGTGTGTGCTTGTCTTTCTACAGTTGTGAGGGCCAACTTTGGTTCTATAGCATCATTGTGAGGACCTTCTGGCTGGTTCCCACAACTCTAAAGGGCTGTTTGAGGGTTGAAACTTGGTTTTAGATTTATCGAAAGAATTTGGTTTAGATTAAGGTTGGACATTTAACCACAGGTCCTGTTGTAGTTGGAAAACTGGGGCTGTGTGTTTTAGTCTGGACGGGCAAAAACCGAGATGTTTGGAAACGATGACCTTCACCACTGCATGCTGATTGACTGATTGGGTATTTTTGGTCATGACTTAACCTTTACTGATTCCTGAAGCCCATAATCACATGAACACCATCCAGAAGACACACTCAGCATATCCTCAGCTACCAGCGTAGACCGCAACATGTATAATCATCTGCAAGTGTTGATAACACTGTACTTTGCTAGCTGCTGATTTGCAGTTAAATTCTACATTTTACAAAGACACAACTGCTTTCATGTGCAGGCGACGAGCTGTTATTCAAGTAATTCCTCTGGACACCGGCAAACACACGTGCACAGCGTACATGAGTGATCACTAGATATACATACAGGCATGTTAGTATGGACAGGGATTAAAACTGAAACAGAGCCAAAACGCTTGTGGACAGAGAGATCGTTCTAAAACTTTATGTAGTATGGATGTAGCTTTAGTGGTGATGGTTAAAGGAATGCATTATGTCAACGAGTGTCCTCACAGCTCTAGAAAGACATGAAAGAATCTGTGTGTGTGTGTGTGTGTGTGTGTGTGTGTGTGTGTGTGTTCTTCCTCTCAGTTCTTGGCAGGGATAGACGAGTGTGAATTGCAGTGTATGGCAGCTCCTGCTGAGAGGAGCAGGGTGACTGACTTGAAGCCGTCTGCGCTGACAAAACGCAGCTCATTAAAGAGCTGAAATTAATCAATCTGCAGTTCCACATGGTTGGATGTCTCTGAAACCTGTCGCTCCTCTCGCCCCTTTTTCTTGCTTTTTTTTGGCCCTTTTTATGATCAAAGCACCTGGTTTTTCGTCTTTCGATTCATCCCGCCTCACCTCAACACACACCTTCCTGCTCACTCTTTAACGTTCTCTGTGTGATCCTATCTGACCCTCTGGTCCACCACCACCACCATCCAGCTCATCCAGCATCTGTATCTGTATCGATGGGTTCTGGGCAGCGAGGCAGAGAGAGGACGAGGCTGGGTCATCAGTCCTCACTCGCTTTCCCCTGTATCAGCCCCAGTGCAGCGGCAGCGGTCCGTAGAGAGCCCGGAACTAAATGGAGTATCTATTGGCTCAATGAGAAAATTGCTTTTTTCGATTGCTAGAGGACCCTTCATTTAATGTGTGTGATGCGGAGGCCACAGCCGGTAATGGGTTCAGCATCTTTGTTGTCAGGAGACATGAGAAAATGAAATTTGCTTTTCAGCTGGCAGAAATAATTTACTCTCGGAAAGGTGCATTTTTTTCAACAGTTGTTTAAAAGGCTTGAAGGTGTGTGTTGTTCAATTTGTGTGTGCTACATTTTGTCAGGACTGGATGTCCAAACAGTGTTATCTGATGTCTGCTGCAGACTGTTTTTTAGCTAAAGGTCGTTTCAAATCAAAACTCTGCCACATTATAAAACAGCCTAGTTTGGTGCCTGCATGAAGCTGGATTTTTAGAGCAGGGTCCATGTCTTTGTTTTGGTGTATACATTTGATCCATTAGCTTTGGTTTCTCAACAGAGCGCACTAGACTTTTGTATGACATACATATATATATATATCCGCTGTCATCATCAGTTACGTGGGCTGCGTCTACCCATATTTGACTTTATTTTTAGACGAGTGTACATTTGTCTTTGGTATGTTGTCAATTCAGTTGTTGTAATTACTAATTTTTTTGGAGATAATGAAAGAACCCGTTCACGTGGTTAATTTCATTGCCACTCATTATGGTGTCATCACTAGGAAAATGAATGTCCTTCTTGTTGAAACATTAAATTGTGGGTGGCAAAGACTAAAAGCAATCCTCTTTTTCTTCT
Source organism: Paralichthys olivaceus (assembly GCF_024713975.1). Taxonomy (NCBI): domain Eukaryota; kingdom Metazoa; phylum Chordata; class Actinopteri; order Pleuronectiformes; family Paralichthyidae; genus Paralichthys; species Paralichthys olivaceus. The sequence goes on along the minus strand of NC_091099.1, from coordinate 16,214,415 downwards.
TCTAGTTTCCTCTTATGTTCATTTGGATATGTTGGTCTGGACCGTGGTCCTGAAGCACCTTTCACACTAAACTGAATAATCAGACACTCTGGAGCAAACAAAATGGTTGTGAAAGTGGCCTTAGTTTTATGTTCAAAGGTTACGTTCAATCATAAAACCCTCTGGCTTCCTAAAAAATACGACTGCATTTTGGGTCTGTTTTCATCCCTGACGATGTGGAAGTGTTGGTGTATTGATTAAAGAAAATTGTGACAAAACGCTGTTGAAAGTCAACAAATCAATCACAACATATATGTAGCCTACGTTCACTCAATTGATTTCCACTTTATCTTCTGCTCCACTGAAGATATGTAAGAGACAAAAGCATCAAATGTGTGTGGACCGAACCTTTCTCAAATGAATGCACCAACAGACAAATGTCATATTTCCATCTCATTTTCATTAGTGCGAGGTGTTTTTGAGGATCCTCCTCTGCAGTGGTTTCATGGCCCCTGAAAGGACAATGTTTATCTCAATGCACCCGACTCCCAATATTTGCATTTCACTAGTGGATATGATGATGATATCTGGGGGGGGGGGGGGGGGGGATATAACATAATGGTAACAAATATTACAACTAATACATTTTATTGTATATAACCACTCAGTGTTTTCATCAGTTATAACATGAAGGCGTATTTATTTAATATTGTCATTGGTAATATTTCACCAGGCTCATGATCGTAAGTTATTGATATCTGCGCCCATTAACATTTTAAAGCACCTTATAAACGTTTACAACTGTCTCATCGTGAGTTACAAACTATATATTAAGTGTTTATATACTCCTAATAAATGTGTAATTTGGGTGTAAAAATAAAGTGTTACCTCAGACACTAAATCAAAACCTAAGTCATAAGAGATTATTATGTGACTCAGCGTGAACCCCTTTTATGAAGTATGAACCAGTTTTGGATCCACATTTAGTCACTTTCCTGCATGAACACATGGAGAAAATGAAGCATGATCCAGTAATATTCACATTTATGCGTTTCTTTGTCCCCTGAGTGCCTCAGTATGGGCCAGGAAGCAGAGAGTGACCTCAGTGTGGGGCAGCTGGCGGCCCCAGAGCAGGAAGCTGAGGGGCCTAAGCACGCTGACGCTTCCTTTTTATCAGGAGGAAGCAGGATGGCTGTTTGTGCTCAACCCAAGAATTCTTTGTGGTTATCTTGCATTCACCCCATTTCCCTCAATAACGGCGGCGCTGGGCAGGTAATGAGGTAAAAGGTATGTATTTGACAAGCTGGGCTCGGCAGATAGCGGGCTCTCCAGATAGGCTTGCAGCTTGGTAGGCACTTAGACGAACGTGCGCTCAGACCTGTCTGGGGTGTTCAAATCGCATCTATCTCGAAATCCCCCCTCAGCCATCACTTCCTCTGCATAATGCTTTTCACAAACTAATAAACCGTGTCACTCAGGTGTCCATTAAAGGCTGCTGTTGAGGACCTGCTGGTCATTACCCAGAGCAAGCACACTCGGCAAATCCCTGCGCCTTTGCAGAAGGTTTCTTCATCACCTTGTGCTCTTTTTATCCCCAGATGTAGTCAAAGCTCAGATAGGAGCTTAGGCCGGCCAGGAGACTGGGCCTGATAGGTGTGTGACACGGGGCTAACGTGTGGGGAGATTACCTGCCTGACTTCAGAGAAACTGGAGCACGGCTCTGATCCAGCGAGTGCTGCTGAAGTTTAAGCACTTTCCTTCCGTAAAGAGAATATCGCAGAAAAGAAAAAGGCAGAATGCAGTAGAAGAGGCGTTTGTTTGCCAGATGAACAAGCAGTTCTTTGGTTAAATTCACACAATAGTGCTGGGGTGACTCACATGAGCTCCAGTGTTGTTGGCACACTGGGCAGGAAGAAGCTGGGTGCTAATCAAGCAGCACCGGGGAGGAAGAGCTAATTTTATGGATGTGTTATTGTTTTCCATGCTCGCTGCTGGACACTGGAGCTTTTTACTGTCACTAATGTTTGGGAAATATTTTTACGTTCTATAGATAAAGACGTCTTGTGAGCCTCGCTTACTGAACTTTAATTTTTTTCTTGCTTAGCAAATTATTAAATTATTCCTGTCACAGATTTTGATTAAAACTTGATGTTCAGATTTTTTTTATCAACACAAGCAGAGGATTGTTTGTTGAATGTAAGGGGAGGATGTGTGGTGGATAAAGAGTAAAACAATTGTCTGTATTCAGTCAGAGTACACACTGTGGATTGTGTCCATGTTAAAGCTGGTATACTGTATGCTTCTGCACATGAAATAACAAGCATGGTGTCAGATTCCGAGAATGATGTCGTTGTGTCCACTTCAGCTCCAGTTTTGAACATTGATCACCATTTGTCTGATTCACGCTGCCGTAACATATTGTTGAGGTTTGAGACACGTTTATGTGAAAGCTGATGAGTCAGAAAATGTATCATTAATTTTATTTGATTAATCAACTAATTTGTTCCTCAGTAAAATGTCAAATATCAACTACAGTAGTTCTAGCTTCTCGCTCATGAGGATTTGCTGTTGTCAAATCAGGGGTAGTTGTCTTTCCATTTGAGTGGAGAAAATGAATGAACCGGTTAATTTAATTAACTTCATTGCGACTGTATAATCGATGTGGTTTTACTACCAGCATCACCAACTTCAGACGCAGTACTCAACACTAGTTCGGATGCTCCAAATCAACATCCTTGTCGTTCAAATGTCAGAGACCAAAAATGCTTCTGCTTCCTGTTCTTCTTTTATTGTTTAATGCCGTCTCAACTTCCTGCAATTGGTCTGAAATACTGTATTATCCCAAAAAGTGTTTTTTACACTGCAATTAAACCAAACCATGGTTCAGTTTGATCCGTGCTCAGACCACGTCTTTTCGTTGCACTACATTTTGATCCATTGGTCTGGGATCGTGTTCCAAGGCACCTTTCACACCTATTATTTTGGTCAGACTAAGCTGAAAATTCTGAAGGTCTGGACCAGACAAAGTAGGTGTGAAGTGCCCTTAGACTAAATGACATAAAACCCCGTGTAACACTTCTAATCTGCAGTTTGTTGTTACTTATCAGCCAATTTACACAACCATATCGATAAATCTGCAATAAGATAACATGAGTCAGTTAATCTGTTTGAATAGTGTTTAACCTTTTTACACTCCACTGTTCCACTGATAAGATAAGATGAGATAAGATAGACTTTATTCATGCCACACTGGGGAAATTTGGACATTACAGCCGCAGAAGACATTAAGATAGAGATAAATTAAATGAAAATAAGAATACAAATATGCATCTATATATATATATATAAATAAAAATGTAAACACTATACATTTGGCTGTTCTTCGGGATGGTACTGGGAATTGGGCTCAGCCCATATCTGTTTTTACAGCCTCTCCCTGTGACTCATTGGGCCTAATGCTTCTCCTGCCTCCTGACTGGCTTTTTCCTGATAGAATGGGACTCTCCCATGCTTCTGGTCTTCCTCTTTTCAATTGCTCCAACCACAACTGTGTCCCAGCTCTCGTCTGCTCCACCCCTCCTCTCCTCCTCTACTCCCAGGTTCTTCTCCTTTACTGCTCCTGCTCTTTTTATCCAAGTTGTGGAATAAGAGAACGTAGCATTACAAGAAAACCCTCATTAGTCATCTGGGCCTTTTATTATAATGTGCCCTATTTTATTCCATAGTCAGCTCTGCAGTTTTTATTTCCTCTGCCCGAGGGAGATCCGAGCCCCCGTAAATATCCTGTTTATTTTTAAACACCGGCGATGGGCAACGCAGTGTAATGCCATGTAATAATTGTTAGTGGGAAATACAAACAGTTGCTCTCACCACAAATTGATTTGGTAATTATGAGGGCATGAATGACTGTATAGTAAATGGACAGTAGGTTGTTAATGATGACCCAGATAATTATCCTTTTATAATTTTAAACAAATTAAATACATGTTTGCTCATTAACTCACGTTTAGACGATGATGATGAGACTAAGTCGGTGGTGTGGTTCCATCAGACTGACGGACACAGGGAGGGCTGTTGGTTGGTAAATATGACGTAGTCTCCTCTGCTGTCTCGGCCTCGCCAGCCATGGTTGAATTACAGAGTAACTCTAAGAGATTTATTTTTAGCGTGATTTGGGTTTGCGTCCCAATCTGCTGTCTGCAGTCACTGATAACCATACAAACCACAAATACACAAACACATATGTACGCGTACAGCCCACCCACACACACCCTGCAGCCTGGGTGCTGCTGGCTACAGGAAATTGGGTTATTTTATATTTACTGTATATGAATCTCGTATCTGCTGGAATCTAGGCTAAACATTTTTAGTCGACTCGTAAACATGGCACAGAAAACCCCTTAACTAAGCAGAGATTTCTTTATTTGAACTTGGAAGAGAATGTTGTAGTAGACTTAACTGGGCTAATGTAATTCTTCTTCTTCATATCTGGTCATGCGGATATGTATTCAAACATAAAGCCAGTGAGGGTGAGTACTTTTTAAAAAGCTGCAGACTTTTTCTTTTCCGCTCGACCGGCTGCTGTTTGCCGTCTTTTGAAGCCCACACACCTTGTCCACAGCTCTGCTCCCTGCTGCTCCTCTGGGATAACAACAAACCGTTAGCTTCCCTCCCACAGGGCAGGTTTCTCCACACATCTCTTAGACACACGCTCCTTGTCAGCCTCCACAGCATCAGGGGGACAGATCAGTGTTTGATTAAAAAGAAAACAGAAATCCACAGCGGGTTCCAGCCTCTACCTGGGGAAACTTGGGGGAAGGGCCCAGCTAATGATCTCTCTCCTGTCAGGATCACAAGCCTCTGAGAGGGACGCTGGTGATTCACTTCATCTCAATATTCTTAGATATTATTAACCAGTAGCAGAGATTTAAGGACTTTTAGGCCTTACATACAATGGGCATGCAGGTGCATAAACACGAAAGCTTGCTGGACACAGGAATTCTCACGAATTGCTCAAAGATGACCTTGTTTCCCGAGTATATCAACAGTTGTATCATTGTAAAATGCAGAATTCAACTGCATTCGACTGTTATTTTATTCCAGAAAGGGGTCATGTGACAGGAGCCTGACGAATCAGCAAAGGCCACATTGTGACTGAAAAGACACAATCAGCAAGAACTTGTTAGTGTCTATGTCGTCGTTTCCAAACATCTGAGTTTCTCTCCGTCCAGACTAAAACTAAAATGGGGCCAGCAACGCTTCCTATTTTCTCAGTTTTAGTGGCTTTAAAACTCCAGAGTAGTGTGGACACCAGGCGTATCCATAGCAGAGTTGATGCGTTTTCAAATGAAAACGTAGTAGTTTGGTTGTAGCTGTAGTACAAGCTGAGTTTATTTATCTCACCTGAGGTATATAAAGTCCTCTGGTGTGCTTTTTGCAGCATTTCCCAGTGTTTCTCCTGTTGTTGTTCTGTTTATTGCCCCCACTCACACCATAATGGGTCATGATGTGGTTGAAAACTGAAGCAGTAAAGGGTGCTGGACTGTGGCTCACAGTGCAGCAATAAAGCCATTTGCGGTCATTCAAGCGACCCAACATCCTTAAGCCGTCCAGCCCAGTTTCTGTGAGGTTTCAGCGACGGTTGATGGTTTAATGATGAATTTACTTGTCTGAAACGGCCTCTGCATGTCCGACTAAATAATTGGCTTTTAACAGCACATCAAATGTACATGTTTTAGATGGTTACTTCGAGTCCTTGTGGGGGAAAACAATTAGACGGCAAAGATGGAGCGCCTTGCTGTCTCATGATTTTTTGATGCCGTTCTATGAAATTTTCAGCTCACTGCCACTTTAAAAGCGTGCTCCTCGAGACAGCAACTCATGGGTCACTGCACTAAAACTCGGCCTCTGTCCTTTGGGCAAAGAGTTGGTCAATACCAGGCGACGTGTTGTGGCCACAAGCTTCCATTACTGTGAAAGGGAATGTGCTGCTTAATAAAGGATCAACGTCCACATGGAGTATGGTTTTCTGTGGAGTGAATAATAAAAATAGATCTTCTTTTTGAGTTAAAGAGCTATTTATCTTCACTAATAGTTATGAGGATAAACACATGCACACCATGAAGCATAATTCCCTCTTTCCTAATCTTTACCTCCCTGCATCTCCGTCCCTTTGAAGCTTAGGGGAAAAGGAGAATCCACTGCACATGGAGAGCGAGCCACTGTTTAACCATTTGAAGTATGTTAGATATTTTTATGGAAATGTCTTTCAGTACAAACGTCTCTAACGGTAGATTCCAGGGATCACCTCTGCATGTGTTTTTCAGCGATAGCGCAGATTCAGCAGGTGTTTTCCAGTGTGTTGCTGCAGTGTTCACCGATTTAAGTGCTAAAAAAAAAGAGAACAAACGCTCGGAGGGATTTAATTTCTGTGATGGCTTCCCACTGATTTGTTACATGCTCCACAACAGGACGACAGGACGGTGCAAGCAAAGTCGTCCGACCCAGCCCTGACCACCTGAGTGTGATGCTCAAAACTGTGTGTTTGAGCACAGAACAGACAACTGAGGCATTTCTCCAAGAGTTTGCACCCTGGAGAAAACCCCGGGCCCAGATCATCTTTCCCGATAACGCTTGGCAGGAGTCAGATCCCATGAGAAACGCTTCGAACAACCAGTGCTGAAGCCAAAGTAATTTTGTGGATCTCTCTGAAAGTCCCTGGACCTGTAGAGGTTATTTTGGTTTCATCTGTCAACCATAGAGTAAAAAAAACCATCCATCATTCATCCAACTGGTAGCTCCAAACTGGTGCTTTAACTAGACAAATGACGAGTCGGGATGTTACACAGATAAACAAGCTTTTAGATGATTTGTATTCTCAGTCAGTAACCGGACATGATCTCATTTGATCTCACCGCATAAAAATGATGCACAAGAAACATTGGAGGAGGAGAAAGCCAATGATGTGAGCAATTACCAAAACCACTTCTGCTTATCTCTGCAGGCAGTTTGGAATTGGACAAGCTGTGTTTTTTTTCCTTTATGTAATAGGGAACAGATGTCCAACCTTTTCAAACTCAAAACATCTCTGGGTAAGCTTTCCGTAGATCTGCCACATCTAGAGTAAACCCACCCCCACCTCACCCGCTCACCCACCCCTGATATTCCAGTCTGTACTGTGAACTTTCGAACCCCCCCCCTTTTAATATTTGGCTGCCGCTGTGTGTGTGTATATTTATTCTTGTTACTTTTGGCCCGAACCAACGCACTGTTGTGTTTCCAAGAAGCTTGAGAATTTGCAGACAGCTGGAGTTTTTGAAGTTAAGAAACAAAAACCATTTAATGCCTCCTACTGTAACTCTGCGGCTCATTATATTGAATATCTGCTGTAATCTCCTCCTGCTTTGTTCACATCTTCACCATTTGATGGCTGGTATCAACACAAGTCTCGCTCCATGAAAATGAATGAGCTACATTCTTCCTTTGTTGTGGAGGCTTGTACATTATTTGTGATTTGGTCTGCATTTTTTTGTAAAGCTCAAATCTCTTTAAACTCCTGAATAAATTCTGGGTTTTGCATTGTCTTCCTTTAACAACCTACAACATTAGTCTGTTAACAGAGTCTGTTAAAAAGAGCTTCTTTGGCTACCTCGACAAATGATCAGCACTTGGTCACACACAGTGGTGGTGCTGCAGCTCACAGGACTGCTGTACATCCGTCTCAAAAGCAGTTTCCAGACATGAATTCCAGAAAACGTACAGACCCAATTGTTTGGATGTTCTCCAGACTTTTTTATTCAGAAAGCAACAGGAGATTCTCCAAGTCACAAAAACAGGAAAATCTTCAGGTCATTTGGTTGAGCGATGGTGCCTGGGCAGAGCAGGCAGGATATGATGTATGAATTCCACGACGGAGATCACAGGTTTTTGTTTACAGAACAATGGAGTCACTGGAGTCAGACCTTATCACCAAAAGCTCTTGAATCTCATTTTCTTTTTCAAGTTGACATTTTCTTTGGGGTCTACGTGTCTGATTCCTCTTTTTCATCCTGAGATATCTGTATTCATTTAGTTTTTTTTCAATTTTGTGTCTGTGATGTGCTAAACATCTTTTACTAACAAGTATATGCAGATTTATGTAACCACCAGAATGATAGACTCCTTTACTATTGCCAGTAAAGGAGTCTATCTACCCCAGTTCTTCATGTTCAACATAGCGAACATGCAAAAAACTGAGAAGCTCATACCTCGCTGTCTTGCCAAATTAGCACGATCAACCGGATGTATCATTTCCATGACTGTTGATCATCTTCTACAGAATCATTTGACCAGAGTGAATTTTGACCGTATCCATTCCCATAGCAGACAAAAGCCAGATGTTAGTGGGTGTTAGTGGGTTTGTGACCAGTGGAAAAGGGGCTTTACAAACATCATCAAAGTGCCCACCCACTCGCTTGAATCCTCCAGATAATATGCTAGTATATTCTCACATCAGCTCACTTGGACATTCTCTGGAGTTTTCACTTGGAAGCTGACAGGAAAAGTTCCTTATAATGTCCACAGCAACTGACTCAGACCTTTACGTTCTCACCTACAGCCCCTCTGGATAGTTTCAGGAGATTATTCAGGGTTCAGTGCATGTCTGAAAGCAGCTCAAGTGGAACATGTATTATAGTTTTTTTTATTTGTACTTTAAACTCAAATAGAGCAGTAATGTGTTTCACTCTTAGCATCCTGCAGCGGTGGTCACTACACTGGTCCTGTTACAGAAGTGGAGAGCACTAAATGGGCTGTTTATTTGTAACTGTTAGGCTGCGGTTGGCCGATGGAGGTATGCTATCCCCACCAAATCTGCAGTACACGCTTGGGCGCATTACTCACAATTTCATCACTGTACCCAATTAATACTCAAGATGCATCAGGAGCATCTGCTCGAGGAATACACTTATCATCACTTCCCTGGAGTTGAGCAAAATTCAAAGTAAGCTCTACCGTCATTGCTATTCTGAACTTGTTATCTGCATGTGCCCCATGAGCAGGTTCACCGAGACCCGTCTGCATTACAATTGCGACCGTCCTCATACTTTTTGGTTTTTGAGACTTAAATCAAAACCAATAATTTTAGATAGGTCTGACCTCACCGTGCTGCCTGACCACAGCCACCCCCACACAATTGTCTCGGATCCATCATGTTTTGTGGTGTAAACCTATTGACTTGTGTTTCTTTGGGGACTTAATCTTGGACAGCCTCCAAGCAGTTCAGTTTCCATCCTCTCCCCATCTTTCCTCTGTCTCCCATAAATCAAAGTGATGTAATTGCATAAATTCCCTTTCCCACAGCTTGGGCCTGAAGGCAGAGTGTTCTCAGAGAGAGAGTGTTTCAGTGAGGCCGGATAACCTTATCCCCCCGATTCCCACAACTGCCCGCCTTGTGAAAGTTTTATTTTAGCCTTTAAATATCAGAGTTACTGTCACCGGCGACGTGTCGATGTTTTATGCATTCTACTTCCGAGCAGCAGAGGCTGTGGAAGTTAACTTTCTCACAGCTGGTACTGACTGTTTACATCTGGCTATTCACTCTAAGCTCAGCAGATTAAATCTCATTTCTCTGAGTGCTTTTTGTGTTGAGCCAAGCATGATTTCTCCTGACGTCTCCCGGCTTGCAGCTCCCTCAGCCATTCGCAGGAATGTTCCTTAAAGCGCACTCCTACATTTTCACGAGATTGCACTGTGGAAAATGTCCAACCCCCTTTTTCCACATTTCAGTCCCTCTTGGCTTTCTCTTGAGACTCACTCAGAAGCAGAAAGAAATATCTTTCAACTCTTAGTCCAGGCAGTAACAAGTTTAGAGTGATCCAGTGTGGAAAGGTGTGTTTCCTGTTGTTTTTTTGGTGTGGGCAGAACTCAAACAGCTGAGAATTTGTCTGTATCCTGGTTTCATCTTCCGCCGCTGCAGTAATCCTCCTGCCATCTGTCACGCCCTGCTCTGCCGAGGAACACCAGTGATAAAAACCATGTTTTTGCACCTAATGCAGAAACACATTTTCAGGCTCTGTGGCCATTAGCGCGAGCTGCTTGATGCGAGAGACAAAAAGCATGAGTCATTTTCACTGCTTCCTCCCTCCTTGTGATGTTGTGCGGTTGTCACAGCTTGTTACCTGCTATCACCACAGCCACCACATACAGGCGGACGCAGATGAAGCATTTAGAGGGATATGGGGTTCTTTGGCACATGTGGAGCTTTACGAGGAGGTCCCCGTCCTAGAGGGCCTGTGGGTGGAGGAAATGATCCAGATGCAAAGCTTCTGGCTCTCGTAACCCAGTGGGACACCTGCCCTGCTGCTCCCGTATACAGCCCCCTACCAAATCCACAAAGAAAGAGGCTAACGTGGCCCTACATGGGAGAACGCTGTTATACAAGCTGTTGCCTTCTGATTTTCTATGCAGCTTGTGCAATATTTGTGTCTTGGCTTTCATTCTCTGTAACAGAGTTCTGCTTTCCATCTCAATGGAGCATGATTACCACTAAGCTCAAGTCAAACAAGGTTTTCACGCTCAAATAGTTTGTTGCCTCAGTTGCTTCTGAGTTCACGGGAATGTAAACTCACATTAAGGACAAAGTCATTACTTAACGTTAATAGTTCTGAAATGAACACATGTAACAATATAAAACTTGTTCTGTGCTCCCAGTAGGGGTTTACTGGATTAAGAAAACCTTAATTTGATTTGATCCAGTTTGCGATAAACTGGATCTGTTAAACATGTGCTCATTCTGTAGACTGTTGAGGTAAGTACTACTATCATCCATGTTATTGTAGTTATAGCTGCACACATCATTACCTGAGTGTGTAGGTGGAAACAAACACAGCGCTAATCACCTTTTATTTACGTTGCATAATGTTGCATTTGTTTTCATTAGGGGGAAATTAGACTGACCTTATAAGTAATTTATTTTAGCCTGTGCATAATCGTCTGTATAAGATCAAAACATTATTATCTCATTAATTTCAAGGTCTCTGAACAGTCAAATGTAAATTTAAATAGATTTTTGATTTGATGTGACATTGATTCTTGTGTTATTCAGCTCTAAGTGTGACAGTTCAAAAAATATTATTTAATATTTATCTCCGATCTTCTAACTCCCTTCATAGTGTCGAAATCATCAAGAATATAAGGTACATTGAGCCAGTCACTTATAGGAAGCCCTAAACACGAGTAAATTATGCATATACTACATGTAGCGTAGGCTTTTTGTGTCGACAGCAGTGGTATATACGAACCATAAAGTTTACAATTGCTGCAGAAAAATCAAGCAGAAGGGTCAGAGATTTTAAGAGATATATTATGAAACCAGTGGACATTGCTATTGTTGATAAAATAGCACCAGATATAAACTGAGCAGCACTCCAGCCATCTTTCTTCATATTTGTTTACCTTTGTGTGGTATGAGCCACATGTTTGTGCTCATAAACTAAATAAGTTTATATGTTGTTCAGCCTTTTCAGTGCTGTGTTTGAACATAGTAGAAAACAACAATTCTTTGTCTCAAAAAAAATGTTAAAAATAAAATATATATATATATTTTTCTACTGGAATAAGTCAGTCACAGATATTTGCCATTATCATGTTGAGTTTCAGACCGGTGTCAGTGTGTGAATGTAGTCTTGAGTGTTTACGGCTGTGGTTAGAAAGGTATGCAGTGATAACCATCAGCAATTGGAACCAGACCCACTGGGCCTCAGAGTTTGGGCTGAACCAATGTTGTAACTACCTGGCAGAACTCCCAGAGTTGCTTTGACTATATTTTCTTTATTAGAAATTATAATATAATTATACATATTATTTTAATATATAATAATCCACGTTGCACTTTTTTTGTTTGTTTTCTGTTTTGTACAGACAGTTGTTATGTAGCATTGGAGCGAGGTTGAAATTAACAAAAGCAAAACTCAAAAAACAATCTCAAAGGCCTAATTTTAATTTTGAGAATAATTTACGTTGAGCCCCACTGTGCAAAGACTGTTTTCACTTCTTGAGCATCTTCTGCATTAAGACGTTTACCACATTGTTTTTAGCAAATTATACGGCTTCATGAATCTGAATCAGGCAGCAGGGTCAAGGTGAGGGCACAGAACACATCCTCCCAAATGTTCCAGATAAAGACTTTGTGCTAATGATCAGAGCTAAAGTGTTCTTTGCTACAGAATCTGATTTCCACAAATATACAAAACAAGCCGCTGCTCTGTGGTATTTTCGTAAAATGAGGCCTAAAAATGGTTAACAGATGTGTTCCAAACACATGTTAAAGTGGCTGGTTTGACTTATAGGACAACAGTGGCCACATATTTCTATATTCAATGTCCTGTGGAAAATATTATACAGGATACCATATGTTTTAGTGCAGCATGCCACTGATCCCAAGTATTCAAGGTGCAGTAACATGCTATAACTGCCCTACTTTGGTAAACAAACTAGAGCTGCTCTCAGACGTGCACTGAACTCTGGACATTTTCTTGAAAGGTTTTGGGAGGGGCTGCATGTGAGAACACAATTTTTGTTTTATAGATTTTTTTTTTTTCTGTCAGCCCCCCTGGTAACATTGTCCAGGAATTGTGAGTGAGCCCATGTGAGAATACTGCGAGACAATGTTGTGTTTCTTATGGAAACAAAATTGGAAAAAAGAGAGAATATCTCAGGATGAAAAAGGGGTCAGGCATGTAAAAACATCAATATCCTAGAACTTTTGTCAACAAGATTCAAGATTCAAAGATTTTTATTGTCAAATACACGGGGCCAACTCCAGTGTCAGTGTGTGAATTCCAGAGTTAAATGTATACGTCATGTCCTGCGGCCTGCACACTCTGCCCAGATGCAAACCCAAATTTTATTGTGAACAATCTGCTGCTGCGTTCTTCAGATGAAAGACAATCTCCAGAAAATGTCCAGACAATTGGGATTTTCCAGTGTTCTTGCCTGAAAATGAATTAGGAGTTTCCTTTTGTTAAGACAAAGTGGACTAGAGATCAGTTTTTACGTGTGTGCAGATTGGCTAACAATTTGTCATTAATTGATTTGTTATGTGTTGTGCACTTGTAATGTTTCTCTTATTGCGTGTAAATGCTCTCCTTCATCCAGAGGCCATAGGACTCTATACCAACGTACTTGTTGTGCTCACTGCCTGGATCTTCATCTCAATTCCTCTCTGAGTTGGAGGCTCTGTGAGCTGTACACTGCACAATTCTCAAGCTTTACTGGGCTTTAGGATTTAACTGGGATGGAAATGGTTATCATGCTGCGGCTGATCAGCTTGTTGGTCCTGAAGGTGGGGGAATCGGCGAACAAACTTGGGAGAGTTTAACAGCCCCAGCCCCCTCTGTGTGTGTAGTAATGAACTCTTACCTTGGCTTGGAAGGCTGCTCTGCTGGTATCCTCACTGTGTTTTTGTAACCCTCGCTAAAAAAGCCTTGCTCTTAATTGTGTCCCGTGGGGCCCTTGAGCTCTCAGTATTCACAGCCTTTCCTGTCCCTCGCACTGATCCTCCCCCTCTCCCAACCTTAGCCCCATCATCCCAATTCGACAGGTCTTTCCTCTTTAATCGCTCGACTTCAAAGCTGCATTGTGATGCCCCCCGGGCCCCTGGCTCCTCTGAGACAGGGGGCTAGCCTTGGGGTCCTGGGAAGTGGAGGGAAAGTATGGGTGTAAAAGGCAGTTAGTCAGTTTAGACAGGCATGAGTTAAAAAAAAATAACAACAAGTAGTTTTGTTTCTGTTTTACGTAAAGGTGTCACCAGTGAGATGTGGGTGTTGTGTAATTATAGAAGCCGACTGCAGATGTTTCACAGAGTCGGTGTATGCCGACACTTTGCTCTGCTCTTTGATGTCAACATGTTTGCAGAAGTGAGAGACGCAGGGCTGCTGTCTGAGGAACCTGCTGCACAGAGACGAGGCCTGGCTAATGTTTACCTCCGATTTACCAAGGTGGTGGACAGTGTCAGCTTTCATCAGCATCACAGTAGCACCCATCCAACACATTTCCTGGGGCTGCATTCTTATCAGGGGTCCATTTAGCCCGAAACATTTAACACAGAGAAAATAGGGGACAGCGTAATGAGTTCAATCTGCATTTTTTAGCTGGAATAATTGTGTATTTCAAATGAGCGAATACGCTCTCGTCAGAGCGCACCTACTGTAGCCTGCAGAACAAAGAACACTGTGGCTTCGCTGTGACCAGAGAGAGGAGGGTTGAGTGATTAGTTGTGCGATGCCCTCTGATCAGAGCAGGGATTGTTTCTCCATCGTGGTAGTTTATCTTTATCTCTGATGGTTGACTCACACTGGGAGATCAATAAATCCAAATGGGATTTGGCAATAATTCTGCCGCAGCATTGCCCTCATTAAAGCGGACGCTCTGGAGATATATGGCAGCTGGCAATTGCCCTCGTTCTCATTTTTATAATATTAGAACTTGATGTATATGGACTCTGTCAGCTGCTGGCTAGAGATCAAAGAGCAGCGCTGACATCCAGAGCTGTAGATTTTTCCTTTTATTAAGTGTGTTTATGTCTGATTCAGAGCTTTAAAGGCCTCATAGGTTGTGCTCTGTAAATATTGAGTTGCCTCTAAAACTCAGAGGTTTGCTTCCGTCAACGCTGTGAGAAATTGAGGTCACACCCAGCTGCGAGATGTAGATGGAGGAATTGTCACTTCCTCCCTCATTTCCTGTCCCCAGAGGAAGTGTCGCCGTTCAGACCACCTGCTGTTGTGTGACCTCTGACATTACGGCCAAGGTTGCCCGCCTGATCAGCAGGATGAGGTGGCTTATGGAACACAAACGAAGTCCTATAGCAAATAGTACACATTTCAAAAAGTAAACCTGCTCTTTCGATAAAAGGAAAAAGTGTTAAAGCTGTCATGAATGGACACAGACGAAGGCGAGGAGAAACGCTCACAGTGACAGAGGAGGCAAGATACAATAATCTTAGAAATGGTGGTAGCACAAGCAGTCTTGCTTTCAGACATGTACTGAACTTCCTGAAATTTTCCAAAGGAGCTGTATGTGAGAACGCAAATGTCAGTTGCTCTGTACATTTTCCTGAGCTTTTCCTGACAAATTCCTTGTAAAACGTCAGAGTGGGCTCATGT
This sequence comes from Paralichthys olivaceus, assembly GCF_024713975.1. Classification (NCBI taxonomy): domain Eukaryota; kingdom Metazoa; phylum Chordata; class Actinopteri; order Pleuronectiformes; family Paralichthyidae; genus Paralichthys; species Paralichthys olivaceus. The sequence continues at coordinate 16,199,296 of NC_091099.1, read as the reverse complement.
GAGAATATAGCAGGATAATGTCCTGAAAAATCGTAGCAAGTGAGTGGGAGTGTTGATGATGTTTCCACTGGAAAAAAAGAATACAAATATCTCCAGATGCCATACACATAGAAGATGCAGATGAAGTTGTCAAAAGACGTTAAAAATTGTTGTGTGCTATTAACGAAAACGTGACTTCAGTAGCACAATTAATACCTCATTTCCTGCCCCTGCATGCTCTACCCAGACGCCACCTCTCACCTGAATGCTGCGGATATTTTCCCGTTGTTGCGAACGCGTCTGACAGAGAAAATCTCCTACTGCATTCTTCATAAGTGAAAGGCAAAGTCAGGAAAATGTAAGTCAAGAGTTCACGTCTGAAAACAGCTTGACTGAAAGTAAAGTTTTGCATTAAGAAGCTGAAGAGGACCTGGAGTTTCCAAACTAAAATGGGGCTGGTAGTGTTTCCAAAGTTCTCAATTTTAGGTGTTGGAAAACTCCAGAGTAGTGTGGACTGCAAAGGTAAACATAACAACAGGGATGCATTTTTAAATTAAACAAATGGATGAATCCACTTATTCAACAGGAACCTCTGTTGGAGTGTACTGGCGCCTTTAATACCTCTCATTGCTTTATGGCTGCTGCAGTTTCCTTTGCTATCTCTGTTGTGAATTGAACTGAACATCCTGTTAGTAGAAGGGCATCATTTGTAATGAGCTACTCTCTTGCCTAGTGGATGGATGTTAGTGATGCAATAATATTGTCAGATCCTGAAATATCAGCAGAGGCTAATCATTGAGAGACTGCATTGATGTTTAAATTGCCTACAATGCTTGTGAGCTTAAATGTCAATGACATGTTGGCGAGAGAGATTTATTTAAAAGCCGAAGCCGCTGAGTGGATATGGATGAAACCTTTTCTCTAGTGTTCAGTCGCTCCCCCGCTTTGTTGGACCCTCAGTGGCCTGGCCTTTCTAGTCCCCCCTCGAGGGTTTCTCCTATTGTTGTGCCTTCTCAGCCGTCGGTGCTGATGTCTCTCCTCACCCCCATAACTGATTCAATGAGGCTGTGCAATCCTATTGGCGCTCTGCTTTTCCCGTGAAAAGAGCTCCATGGAAACCAAAAAATAATGCAGACCCTCAGCACTGTTGCTCTTCGCTGGTTAAAAGCTCTCTAAACAGCGATTCAGGAGAGTCACATCTGCAACAGGCTTCAGGATAAAATGTGACCACTTTGCTGCTCAGTACGAGATCACAGATATGATGATAATGCTGCTGTTGTTCTATCTCTGACACCAAATTAAAAGCAGCTGCAGTCTTGTATTTCTCTGGGATATGTTTGCTATAGGCCATATGGAGAATGGGTATAGTAAATGACTTCTTCACTGAACTGCACATCGTTTCGCTCGCCATGCATGTGCAGCCACTGTGGAGATGCTATTGATTCCCTGCACATGTTCTCTGCAGTGTCTGAATTCAAGGCTTTGTGATAAGGGAGTGTATCATTCCAGTGCATCTCTCCACTTCTCAGATTTTTTTTTTCCAGTTTCCTCACTCGGACTTTGATTGCCTTTCCTCTAGATATAATCAGCGCTGTGTATTCTGTGTGGGGGAGGGAGGGTGTGCAGCTACCACTGTCAGTCAGGCTCTTGATCCCAGTGAATCTGATGTCTGCTGGCAATATGGTGTGTCGGCGGGATGACGCGGGCGGCTCCATCAGCCAGAATACTCCAGAGACATTCTCCATCCCCGGCAGAGAAAAACCTGCCTGTATTTTGCCATGTTTCGTGGCAGGAGCTGCATATTGTTCATGCCTCCGTAGACAGCCCTCGCCACATTTTGATGCCGTGGCTGACGGTGCCAGAGCTTTGAAACCGGCTCCAAAGTATTGTCAGTCAAAGCTGATCTGCTGACTATTTTTGCACGTAGAGGCTGAAATACCAGCGGTTTAATTGCCCGCTATTGCGACGTGGCTATTTTCAGCTGTAAAGCCACTAGTGGACAAACAGTTCAGAAAAAAAAGTTTTAAGGCTTTTATGCTTATTAGACACCCTCGGTTGGAGATGTATAATACAGGCCAGTAAGTATGGTAAGAAAGCAAGGGAGTCTACTTCATGTGAATAATGCATGAGTTCAGATGCTCATCAAGGTCACGTCAGAAACTGTATGAGGAGGCCGGTGTGTTGCAGCTTCTAATGATAATTATCTGTGTGTTAAGGGACACACATTCTTTAAACTGTCTTTAGGTTTAACATCATACCTGCAGAACAAGGGCGAGTGAAGGCGATGCATTTTTTTCTTTATTCAGTCCTTGTGCATTTTGCCTTCCAGCTGAGAAGTGAAATATTCACACAGATAAAACACTGTTGCAGTCTTATATTAGCTCACTGCTGGGAGCGAGCGCTTCATGCATAATAAATGGCAACTCTGTCATTTTAAATGTCCTACAATTTTATTTTCTGTGTTTTTTCTCGCTCCCACTCTTATCCTGCTTAAATGAATTACTCATGCCATCACAAATCTGCCACCTCTCTCTCTCCTTGCCGGTGCCTCACTGTTTTTCTTAATCTCATTAGCTTGGTCCTGACCTCTGCTTCTTCTTCCCTTGTGCTTCTGTCCAACAGCCCATGAAAACAGGAGAGGAGAGAAAACAGAGAGAAGTCATCGGCTCCGTCTGAACAAAGGGGAGACACAAGCAGATACACATGGTATGTTATTTCATCCACGACTGAAGCACACGTGGCCTCGGATAAAAAAAAAGAAATTTTATCTGCAGCACATATTCCTCTGTGAAACATATTTTAACCTGAGTTTTCCCTGCTCATCTGTAATGTGGGGGAGCAGCCATGAGTGATTTCCACCTCACCCGGCTGTGATTCAGCGCTGGCGGACACGTGTTAAATCAGCGAGAGAAATCGCAGAAAGAGCTTGTTGACAGTCTCTTTTCAGTAAGATGCTGACAGCACAGGTGCAAAGCCATTGTCACTGTCAACGCGGGAGGCGCGGAGCTGCATGGTGCATGGAGCTGGTCTTGCGAAGGGGCAGACAAGTGCTTTTGTTCCTTTACCATCACAGCAGGCCCAGCACTGGGCTTTGTTAGCCTCTGATTTTCATTGGCATTCATAACATTAGTATTCCAGACACGGCTGAGTAGCAGACATGTATAGATTGAGAGGTTAAAGGGGAATTTGGAGTCAGACACGTCAGCTGTAATCAGTCATAGCATGTAACCGCAAAATCAGCTGACAGGACAAATATACGTGGGCTACACATGCGAGTGACATGTAAGATTATAATCTCAAGCCATTTTAAATTTTGTAACGTTTGTCTAGAATAGTTCTGGTTTATTACAGTTTGGGTCTTGTTTTGTGAGTTTTGCACATTTTTTTTTGGTAATAATAATGATTGTACTTAACTAATGAATTGCTGAGACCTGTGAACATTATATTATTTACAAGATAAAAAATATAGTGTAAGAAGCACAAGCAGTAAGAAAACCGTACCAGTTTTAGTTTTCAATAGAATGGCACTTAGTAGAGTGCACACCTCCACCAAGGCCCAACAGTTCCCTTATGACTCCACATTTCAATTCACAAGATCTAGATTTGTATTGGAATCGGCACCAAATTTCCCAACATTCATGATTTATATGTAGAGGACTCAAGGGAAATGGTTGAAAAACGCCCCATTTTGCAAGGTAAAGAAGCTTCCAGGATCTGCCCCCTGCTCCGTATCTTCCCAAATATCTAGTTTTGTAGTAATGTGTCCAGTAGTTTTTGTACAATCTTGCCTACAAACAAACCAACCAACAAACAAACAAACGGCCAGGGGTGAAAACATAACCTCCTTGGAGGATGTAATGAAGATATTTGGAGAAAAAAAGAGAGGCAACATTTCAACATTGTTATCTGTCACGTGTAAACATCCAATACAGTTTACAGACAGACAAAATACAAAATGTTGGGTGTTCGCTGTCAGTATTACCTCAAATAAAAACCCTGCTCAGTATGCAAATAAACAAGTACATCAGCAGAACAAATGCATTGTAGTTTTTAAACTGGCAGGAGGCAACAATAGACTTCATGTGCCTAATCTGCCAGAAATGAAAAAGAAATGAAAACAATTCAACTGGATCTAATACATGATGTGTTCAGGCAAACTGAAGAGCTCAAGACAGTTTGATTTACTCCTCAATCTGTGGGCTTTTTGAACATTTCAGATGCTGTGGATAAAGCTGATTTTATATAATGTGAGAAACAACTGAATGAGTTAGTAAATATTTCCTCTTACACAGAATAAGTCAGTTGTGCAGACATTCATTCACTCTGCCCCAGGACACATTTCCGTACACACTGCCAAAGGAATGTGGCCATATGTGGTCCAGACCACCTCAGAATGTGGTCTGTGACATCTGATCTCAATGCGTCGTCAGTGCATCTTGAGTGCACACACACCTGTAGTTAAAACTGTCCACTTCTGATCAGATCAACCAAGATTCTTTTTCATGCCAGATCTGAACAGGGCCTCCGTATCACCACATGTTCTGTCTATTCTGTGTTCTGGAGCTTTTGATCATTTTAAGTCTTCTTCAGCAGATTGAATATTTGAGATTTTGCCCAGTTCTTGTTTATATTGGCTCGGAAGTTGAGACTGAATTTCATTTTTTTTATCTTAGAAACAGAACTTGGCAAATTGCACTCATGAGAGGGAAATCTTTACATCCACAAGAACAATTGAGGAAATTCCCTCTGCTGAGTAAGATTGTGTGATACTGAAGTGAGATAGATTTCTAAAATATAAATGAAAATAGGACCTAGGGTGTAATAAACCTAAATTAAACTCAAAGTTGTGTGATAAATCCTTTACTATCCAGAAGGTCGGTGGTTTGATCCCTGGCTCCTCCAGTCTGCACTTTAAAGTATCCTTATGAGCAAGAGTGTATGAATTGTGTGTGATTGAAAAAGTGCTGCATAGAAGCGCTGAATGTGGAGGAAAAGTCCTATTTAAATGCAGTTCATGCACCATCTGAGGCCCGCACTAAAAGCCAAAGTTTAAAATGCCTCTTCGTTTTTATCTTTTGTTTGAAACTAAAAGGAACTACCAAGGCTAATGCCCTATCTCACCATGTTAAAGAAAGTGAAAAACCAAATCCTGGAACCGCTCCCTGATCCAGATCCTCCAAAATGTATATAAGTTCATCCTTGGTTCATGCTCCACCCGTCCGCAAAATTTCATGGAAATCGATTGAGTAGTTTTTGCACAATCATGGCAACTGTGGCCTGTAAAACAAAGTCCGTCACACTGGTTACAGTTGTTATTGCTGTTTGCTGAGTGTATGAAGGTTGTTTTTCTATAGTTAGGAGGGCCAGTTCCGTTTCAAAACCATCATTGTGAGGACATTTTGGCTGGTCCTCACAATTTCAAAGGGTTGTTTGAGGGTTAAGACTTGGTTTTAGGGTTAGGGAATGCATTATGTCAATGAGTGTCCTCACTAATATAGAGAGACAAGTGTGTGTGTTGCACGGAGTCAACAGTAAGTAAGTCAGTAAGTGATAAACCAGTTCTCCTCTACACAGGGGGACTGGCTGCATGCTCGCTAACATATGGCCTTGCGACAGGGTGTGAGTGAGCGCTCATTACTCAAATGGCTGGCCAGGCTGTCCCTCTGTCGTAAAGTGCCCGGCTCCACTCCCCTTTGTTTTCCAACAGGAACTAGTGCTAAGTGGAGATTCCAAACACCACTCCGCAGACAAAGACCACTCTTACCCCATATCCGGGTTGCCTTGGAGACCAGGGTCCTCAGTGGAGGCCTGGACAGATTCCAACATGTGCTGAAAACTCCTCAATGGATTTCACAAAATGTCGTATTTGACCTATTAGAGGGCAACAATTCAATTAGAATTTCTTTCATTTTCTGTTTTATATCAGAATTTAGTGAGCACTTGTGTGTCCCTGTGAGTTGTGTGTATTTGTGTTTATTCCCCTGAGGCTGAAAGTGTTGTCTTTCCTCAAATCTCCCTTTTGTTTCTTTCTGCTGAGGCCATCTGTGATGTAAACGCTCTTTATATAGAGATTTGACAGAGACGGCCACCTCGACTCCACCGGTATTTAAACCCCGGTCCGGAGAAAACAGTGCCTACATTTTAATCATCTCTCGTCTGAGGGTCAAATGCTGGTCAGAGCGGAGTTGTTGAGATTATTGATCAGATTTTCCAAAAGTTTTTTGAAAAACAAGGAGCTGATATTGATTCTCGTGACTCTGACATAACAAACAGAAAATTTTGGCTGAGATTACCGGAACTGAACTGAAGGAAGAATAAGACCAGCGGGCACAACTAGAAAAGTGAAAATGTTTGGAAATAATTCTGCCCCTGTTGTCATCACAGTAATTACCAAGCATTTAGTTTTCAATCTAGTTGTAACTCATTTTTGTGAAAAGCCCCGACAGCAATGTGTCATCCTTTGAAGCGCCCCGTGGGAAAAGCCCGAGCTGAGTCCTAACAGGCGTCTGTGAAGAAGTGTTTATGTGCTCATTGTGTTGCTGCTGCCTCATGCCCTCACTAGCAGACAAGCAGCGCAGAGAGCTGGAACTCCGGGGATCAATGCATCATTGACCATGTGCCTGGGCCTGGTATTGATCTAGCTCTGTGCAGCCAGTTTGTATCTTCACTCGGCCAGATAGAGGTGCTGACACAATTAAGGGAGAATCTCTGCTTTGAGAGGGCGAGGAACACTAACACACACACACACACACACACACACACACACACATATAGAGACAGACACACGATAAAACCCCCAAAAAATCTCCTCATCTCAATCACATGTCCTCTTGCTTGAGTTTGAAGCTGCCAGTGCCCTTCCCCTCTCCCCGTGCTTCTTACATAAGGAACTGCAAAATCGATTTCACTGTAGGAGTGTGAGCAACTGTTCGTACTGAACCAACAGCTGGATGTGTGCCCAGTTGCGATGTCAAGAATGTGGCCTGCAGTGTTGTTGACAACACATGGTCAGTGTGCCTCTGACTGTGCATTTGTTCATTCTGGGAGCCTTCTCCAGAGTTAATCAGCCTGTTGTTCAGGAGTGTGTCAGCTGCCTGGTCAGAGGGATTCACACTATCTCATTTCCCAACTGAGCGGGTCGGGCGGGGGGGGCACTCACATGCTCGGATAAGAACCGCTTTAGATTCACAGCACATATATTGGAACAATGGGTTTAAATGATGAATGGCTTTGCGAGGCACAGCAAATTAATCACTGAAGGTCTGCTTATTTTTCTCTTTTTTGTTGGTGGGAAACTAACAATGCCTGTAATGTGCGGACGCTGATAATGTTCATCAATCCTACGAGTGTACGGTGAAAACTCATTAAGCTGAGTTTGCCTGAGGGGAGAGTACTTGTTTGTCTCCTCCTGAGTATCTAATACCTATTTTACACCAAAATTAGCAGCTATACAGAAGTGTTTTAAACATGGCTAAAAAAGGCGATTGACTACTTTTGAATTGCAAGTAAAGGAGTCAATAGCAGATTAAAAACCCGTGTCTACATTCTCATTGCAGACAAAAGCCAGATGTTGGTGGGCTTTTTGACGAGTGGAAAAGTGGCTTAACTGCAATAGGACCCTCACAACAATCGCTCATACATACATACAAAATAAATACATATCAGTTTCCTGAACTTCCCTAACCCTGCCTGAGTTTGGATGCTTTGCTCTCTGTGTGAGCTACACCCACTCACTCGCGCACTGTGTTGCTGGGTTGCCTTTGAGCTACTTTCATACACTGTCTCTCTGTGGTTGTTCCCTGTTGTCTGTGAGCTGTATGCCCTCTAAAGCAGTGTACACAGCTATAGCTGGTTAGCATTCAGTCCATTTCTTAGTGTGACAGCACAGCCCTGGGCTCATTCGCTTCTAATTGGAGGTTCATTAAGGGACATGGTGTCCCTCAGGGGAGCCTCGCTCACTGCCATAGGAGCAGGTCCTTATTTGGTATTTTGGGGTGTTTGCTTGCTGTGGCTGATTTAGAAATTCATGGAGAAATGGGTTTTTAATTGAGATAAAAGGTGATGTGGCACACATGTGGTCGCTCAGTGTCACCGTCGGGGACTATTAGTGCACTCCGGAGAGAGTGGCATACAGTAGCTGGAAAAATACACCTGCCCCAGCTGCATCAGGGAGTCGGAGGATGATTTGCTTCATCCCAAGGGTTCAATTATACACGATCATTTAGGGGGTCAATGACATTTAAAGGGGTCAAGCTGCAGCCCTTATAATCTCACTGGGGTTTGGGTATTAATGAATATTTGTTATGCAGGCTCACGCTCAAGATGAGGTGAACTGGCTGGTTACTCGGGTTGTGGAGGGGTGTCCTTGTCACACCGTTCGCTTTGTCCAGGCAGAGGAGCAGGGGGAATATGGGCTCACTTCATTAATCGTGCCGAAAGTGTCAACTTCAAGGAGAACCACCCAAGGGTGCTATTTCGATATGGAGCGCTCTCAATGTGGGTCTATGTCTTCCTTATCTTTTAATTACATTGGGTTGACATGACCATCATGGTTGGTTGTGTAGATGTTGGACAAACAGAACTCTGATTTTCTGAGTAAAGCGTGGAGGAAAATAAAAGGCCTGTAGCAGTGTCTCAGAATTCCTCATCCTCGCACAGAGAAGAATGTAGGTCAGACGGGTTTGCCCTCATTACAGGGCTCCGGCTTCTGTTGGCACTGTGAAGTTGAGTTAGCATCAGTTCTCATTAATCTGCTATCAAACATAACCATGCCAGGCTCCATGGTCCAAAGCTGGCTGTGGATCCGTCTTCAGCGAGACTAAACAACAGGGCTGCATGGCATTTTGTGATGTAAGCAACGGGAGACCCTGCAGACGGCGTGGATGGAGCTGGCATTTACCGAATACCTCGGGGCAACGTCTGCCGCTTAGGTTGTCAGATTGAGGACATACATATATTATTTCCTGCTAACAAACACATTGTCTGCAGTGTAAGCAGTCATAAACAAACAAGACACACATCACAGCGAGGAAAACCGCTCGCTGCTCCATGTTTCATGTTGTTTGCTCCTCTGTCCAAACACCTTGCCACCCAAGTCCTCATCCTGGCAGACTGCACACCTGATGAGGATCTGCCGGTAAATCTGGAGGTAATTTGTCAACGTTGTTTTAAACTTGCAGCTCCCGGGGTGTGAACCAAGTCTCCCCCCTATACCTAATGTACTCTGCAGACTATTCACAGAGCCCTTAGTGGTCTGATCTCCACGACTGGGCTGTGATCGATGAAGAACTGTGATCCCAAGGGAGTCATGGGAAAGGCCAGTTTGTTTACGCTGCACTTTCTCTGGGGTTTCTGTGGCACTTTGATTTATACGATTGCTGCTTTGCACCACGGGCTTGTTATTCGCAGGCCTGCACAGTCCACTTTATTCATAAGCACCCAATGTATTTTAATGCATAGAAGAAAATTGGCTGCAGATCTGATAGCCGCTTTGACCCCTGAGATGGGAGCGAAGAGTAAAAAAAAAAAAAAGAAAAGAAAAAGGGGCTAAGCTGGAAGAGAAATCAGACATTTTGTTTGGAGAATGAGATGCGAGCCGAGACCAGAGAGTTTTTCCAACCCACCCCTTTTTCCTCCCCCCATCCTCGTTCCACCTCTTTATCCTCTGCTCCAATAAATACAGCTCTTCATCGGGGCTCGGGACTGACAGCGCAGAGCACAGAGTGATGAGAAACCTTTTTTCTGATGCTTTTCTGTGAGACTGTAATGTATGCAAATCTCAATTAAGACCTCCTGTGCCCTCATTAGGCCAGTGGAGCTCAAGCAAGGGAGGGGTTAATTAAAACCCATCTCGGGTGATGAGGCTTTCGGGCCACTCTCACAACACCACTTGGAGGGTGATCAATACCCAAGCATATCATTATGATTTAGAGGTCCTGTTTAACCATAGCTCTAAATCAATTTCACCGGATCTTGGGAGGAAAGGAGGAGAGGAAAAAGAATAATAAGCCCTTGGGCTGGTGAGGGGAGGAAATGTTCTCATTCTGCATTAGCTCGCTCCCACGGCAGACAAAGGCTGCCTTCACATCTCTAGTATTGTTCAATTTTATTGTCACGGCAACTTACACACGCCTACAGCGAGGTGGGGAAAAAGCAAAAGAGCAGGGTGAAAAACACATCAGACGATGAGGAAAAGTTATTGCCTTTATTTCTGTGTCAAATACGCACTGGTTTCATTGAGTTCATGGTTTATTTCACCTGAGTCGATTGTGTGCAGTTAGGGTGAAAGGGTCAAGGCTGAATCCCGTTTGAGCGACAGCAGAGACAGACAGGAATCAAAGCCAACGTCGATCATAACCCGGGTTTCACCGCTGCCTCAGAGAAGCAGAGAGATCACCCAGAGGAGTCGTCTGACAGGCATCACGTAGCGGGAAGACTGCCTAAAGATTATAAGATTACATCTGATGTACGTGCAGCAGAGTACAAGACAAAAGACGTGAAAGAAAGGCGTTTAACTTTTCTCTTCCAGTTTGGAGGTGTTGCCTCCTTGTGTGAATGGATTTATAATTCCTTGGAGAAATCACTTTTTAATCTTGCTTGTTCCCCATTCTCAGTCCCAGCTATCACTATGGGAGAGCAAATTAATAATCACACTATAAAGCAAAGAGTGTAGCTTAATTTCTGCCAAATAATTAATTTTCTTCTTTCACTTAGACTGCAATTATAGCTGCCCCCACAGATGTTTTCCACTTCAGCTTGTGCAGAATGTGTGGAGAAGAATCCTGAGACGGTGAAATCTTTTCTTTTTTTTCATATGCAGCTTGTTGGGTTAAACAAAATGCTTCCATAATTGCTTTGTGGTGTCTTAGATATATATAGGTGCACGGGGTCATGGATACAGGAGACACCCGTGTTGTCTCCTAATGCGAGGGAGGCATTCTTCATTAAGCAGGAGTGCTTCCAGGGCGGGCCTTCATCAGGGAAAGTGTGTTTATGTCAGATAGAGAGCTGCCTGATGGGAGCAGAGGGCTCCTGCGTCTCATTACATTAAGAAGAAGAAACCCCATAGTAAAGGCCGTGCATTGTCAGTCAATGCACATGGAGCCGTATCTTTAAAACGCTCTGAGATCACCCATCTGTCCAAAGATAAGAAGTGTTGATAAAGAATCTGTCTCTCTGACTGTGAGTGGGCGTTTTAAAATGTTAGACTTCGCAGTGTGTGAAAAGATGAGCGATGTCAGGTTGGGTTGACACTCAGTCGACTGACGTTGTAGTTACTCAGGGATTGTTGAGAACTTATACCTGGTACGCTGCGTCTGAGGGGATAATACGAGGCTTTGCTGCTGGAATTGGGCTGAATGAACTGACGGGCGAGTGTGTGTGTACGTTTGACTGGCAGAACTCATTAAAATGTGAGCAGGTATTTCTTTGCAGAGTTTTATTTCCTTGGCAGTTTTCATCGAAATGCCTTCTCCAGTGCAGGAGAATGAGAAAATGGTGAGCTAGATTCATTAAGTGTCACGTGCTTCTGTTGTTTTCTCCCAGGGGCAGGGAGAGGCTTCGGCGCGCGGGACGACCATGGAGGGGGACTGTCTCAGCTGCATCAAGTACCTCATGTTTGTCTTCAATTTCCTCATCTTCGTAAGTATTTCTCATTGCTCCCTCAAAGTCACTTGATTCGGCGATCTCTGAAGTTAGTGTCAGTCTAATGATTTAAGATGGGTCTCTGGCTGCCCCCCTGCGCCACTGACTAATGGAGCCACATTTGCATTTCATTAGACGGAGGCAATCTTGATTCTATCAAATTCTCTTTTGATTAGATTTTAGTGTGCTGACACACATCTGAGGCTCACTGTGCCATGTGGAGTTTGTGACTGGCACCTGACTTTATCAGTCTTGATCAGACAATCAAGGGTAATCCTGTTAGTCTGAGCCTGTGAAAAGTGGGGGAGGGTCTGAGTGCAGACAGTTTGTCTCTTTTCCTGCTTTATTAAGCGCAACCAGACCAGTTAGAGACTCTGCTCGGATGCAGTTGTTCAGCAGTGAGGTAATAATGCATCCAGCAGAGCAAAGAACGAACGCAGCCGTTAGCATCGCTCAATAAAAACCACAGGTTTACTTCCCTGTTCTCTAGTGTTTCTGTGGCCATTTCACACTAATGTAACAGGACAGTATTTTTTAAACCCAATGAATGAGCTTTCAAAATGGCTCCCTCCTCTCCTCATAGCACGGCCTCTGCACCTGAACTGATGTTCATTTGCAGGAGTCCAGGTCTCTGTGACAGGAAGGAGGGGATTGTGCTAGGAGAAGCTCAGACCCCCCCCCCCCCTTTCTCAATACCTTCTTTTCTTAATTACATAAGTCACCCCACAGTGGCTGCAGATGAAAGGGAGGATGGGAGAGGATTGAGACTGCAGTGCTTTAGCAGGTTGGGGGGTTAGTTGAAGCAGAGTTGATATCTCCACCCGACCACCCTCCCATTGTGGCTGTGTAGATACCCAGCCTCTTATCCCTGCTCTCACCTCACTCTCAGATTTAATATCTTGTCCTTTTTAAGATAAGCACAACTGTATTTTTTCCATCATATGACATCTTGTGGAATGTTTCATGTGCCACTGGGGATGCCGAGCGATCCTTTGAGTTCCAATTAAATTCTAAAATGCAGCCAGTTTCTGTTTTAGCCTAACCAGTGCCTTCTTTCTCTTCATCAGTTAGGGGGCTCGTTCCTCCTGGGAGTGGGAGTGTGGGTACTGGTGGACCCTACAGGGTTCAGAGAAATTGTGGCAGCCAATCCGCTGTTATTCACCGGCGTCTACATCATCCTGGGCATGGGAGGCATGCTGTTTCTCCTGGGCTTCCTGGGCTGCTGCGGAGCTATCCGTGAAAACAAGTGTCTGCTCCTCTTTGTGAGTTGGCCGACAAATTTGAAATGTGGTTGTGTTACTGATCTTGTTTGTGTGCATGTGTGTTGATTATGCCGTCTGTCAGTTCTTTGGACTGTCATGCTTGAAACAGAAAGCCTAAAGAGCAAAATGCTCCTATATTTGCCTTCGTGCCTCAAACCTCATACATAGTTAATGCTGAGTGAAGCATCCACAGCCAGAGTGTGATTTTTTTTTTTACTGACTGACATGCAGTTTTTTCTGATACTCATCCACCTTTTCTGACTCTTCCTTTTTTGTTTTATTGCAGTTCTTCATGCTCATCCTCCTCATCTTCTTAGCAGAGCTGGCTGCTGCCATCCTGGCCTTCATATTCCGGGATTATGTGAGTTGCTGCAGTATTTATTCAACATTTGATCACTAGCAGTCATGATTTGATACTAAAATATGTCCATAGCACAGAGGATCAGAATCATAATATCTGGCAATTCTGATTAAAATCTTGATCTTGTGTATTTATTTTGACATAAGCTGCTTTAACAGATCTGAAGCCCACTAACATCTGGCTTTTGTCTGCAATGGGAATGGAAACAATCATCATTCAGTCCTGGGTTAAATGACTATGAAGTAGAGACAGGTTTTTATCAGCTCCGATCGGCTGTAATGGAAACATGGCACCTGGGTGAAAGCGCTAATTTTTCTTACTTCGTCTAGACGTTGATCCTGCACTTTTTCTGTATGACGTTACGACAAGTAATGAACTTATGGGCACACAGCCGTTTTGTGCGTTCTTGACATCGAACTCACTGGGGGAAAAAAATCCAAAAAGGCAAACTCCTCTTCTGGCAATGGGAAAGGAGTCTATCGACTTTTTTAATGGGTTTACCCACATTTAAAAACCACTCGTATACTGGCTGATTTTAATGTGAAAGAGATTATTAGAGTGCTCCAAATTCTGATAACATTGTCAGACTCAGGATGTCCTCTTTTAAAAAAGGATCAGAATTGATGCAGCAGAAGCAGAAATGTCCTCGTTTTTTATTCCCTTCCCAAAACCTGGCATTTGCATTATCTGGCTTGACCACTGACAAAAAGGCTTCATACGACAGTTTTCTCATATGTAGTAGTCTCTCATTAAAATGACACAGAGCCCTCGTGTCCCAGTGATGTTCTCCAAATTTGAAAGAAACAGATATTATTTTTATGGTGAAACTAACCTCTTTCTGTCTGTTGCTGTAGCTGACCAGGGAGAACTTCACCATGGAGCTGAAGAGACAATATCAGGGCTACAACAACACTGACGTCTTCACCTCCACATGGAACGCCATCATGTCTACAGTAAGGCCGCTGCATACATGGAGAAAAGCTCACACACTCCTGTTGTTGCAGCCTGGTGTGGAGGGGATATATTTTATAGATAAAATCCGAGACATTTAGGTCAATCTTCATGCTGGATTGTTGCGCACACACAGTGGAACACAGGCCAGTGCACAAAAAGGCACTCAGCAATAAGGGTCCATCCATTAGTTAGATGGTTGATACTTTGAGGGTCATTGGGGGGCTGGGGACTATTCCAGCTGACACTAGGTGGCAGGAGGGGGGGAGCTGAATAGGTCAGTCTCTTGCAAAGCTCACATGTAGAGACAATAAACAATTCACACTCACACTACTGGCAATTTATGGTCTCTTCATTAACCATAAACTACACGTCCCTGGACTGAAGCTGGAGTACCTGGAGGAAACAAATGCAGGGAGAACTAACTCCGTCCTGAGGCGTGATCACTAAAACCACATCAGGAGGTGCTCTGGGACATGTGGCCATATTCTTTTCGCTGTGTGAATGCAAATGTGTCCTTGGCCATAAAAGAACGACCACCGACACACCTGACATTTTCTGACCTGCTGCAGTTTCACAATGATCCCAACATATTGTTATGCTTCAGTACACATACTTTGATTTGTTTGTGGCCACCACCTCGATATTAGCACTGGTCACCACATTATTATTGATACTTTTCTTAAAATCTTTGTGGGGCTGCAAAAGATTTATTAAACCTCTCAGGACCCCTCTCTCTTGCTTGCACACACACACACACACACACACACACACAGTGACATCGGACTCATCTGTGAACTCAGACTGGGTAAAATCAAATTATTTTGTCTTCGTGCACACAAACGAGTCTGACAAAAGCATTTATTTGCATATAGAGTGAGAACGTGGGATCCGATCACAGTTGATCACAGGAGAGATGTTAAGGATGCATTTTAAAGCCAGGTGTGAACAAACGTACTTAACTTGTGATTGGATCCCTCAGGACGGATGTTAATACCAGGTCTAAACAGGACCTGTGTTTGAATTCCAAGCCTTCTAGCTGTAAAGCATGCGATAATGGTGTCTTCTCCCCAGTCTCTCCTTCCTTCGTTTGATGGCTGTGGGGAGATCCAGCATTAAGGGTGTCTTCTCCTATTCTCTCCTCTCTGCCTCTCTTCAGTTTGACTGCTGTGGGGTGAACAGCCCAGAGGATTTTAAGGACAGCCTATTCAAACAGATGAACAAAAATCATATGGTGCCAGAAGCCTGCTGCCAGCGTGCCAGTCAGACCGGGGAGGTGGCCCATATCGCCCAGGAGCAGTGCTTATCAGGCAATATGATGTTCCGCAATAACAAGGTAACTTCTGACATCACTGTGTCAACCTTTCTCTATCTCTATCCCTATCTCTATCCCTCCTTCCAAACCACCTCCAGGCTTAATTAGAGCAGGAGACAGTGAGGGTTGACATCCAGGGTCTAGCTGACTCCTCCATGGCTGGTTAGCGTTTTGGTTGTCATAGACCATCTTTCTTTTGTGATATAGTGTGGAATACCAGGGTAAATTTGAATTTCGGTTGAGCATACATGTATGCACAAGTGCAGGATAATGGGCAATGTGTGAGATTAGGTGTGCGTCACAGTTACACACCTACACCCAAATCCCTGATTCCACGAGTGTAAAGGAAGTCTCGGAGAGAAATGTAATTACTGTGAAAGCTGATAGGATGTTTCTTTTTTACTGCACTCTCCACCTGTCGTTTTTCAAGCCACTAGAACAATGTGCGATATCCACAATGTGTGTCTCTGTCATTCACACAAAGAAGCCTCATTAAAACGCAGTGAGGCTGGAGGCCCTGCTTCCTACTCATTCAACACAGGCCTTTTGTTCAAAGCCTCACTCAATTAAAGCCGTGATGTTACTTTAATTGCCTCTGTTATTCTGCAAGTTTAAAGCCCATTGATTCTCTGCTGAGCACCATGTGTTTGTGTGTGTCCGCAGGGTTGTTACTCCGCAGTGGTCGACTACTTTGAACTGTACATCTATGTGGCTGGAGCGCTCGCCATCGTGGTTCTGACCATCGAGGTATGACGGTTTTTCATCTTGGTCCAACCATCACACGTGCTGCTTTTTCTCTGTCTTTCCAGTAATGAGGATGTTCATTTCAGAAATGAGGAATTCTGCATCAAGCTGAAGATTCCTCTGTGAAGTGTTCTCTTAAAGCTCTTTGTGTGGCAACAGCTCCATCTAGTGTTGAGACTTGGTGTTACAGGATTTAATTGTGCTGCTTTCAGTTTTTGTTTACAAAAATGTTGGTTACATGTTGTATGTGTCTATACTGAGTTTTTATTTTAGTATTGTAATATACTGTATTGTAATATACTGCGTTATGTTAAATGATATACACACGTATATGTATCATTTTACAGTCAATTGCTATAGTAGTGTAAGTCAAGCTCTCATCTGTATCAAAATGAATATTATCTTCTCATGTTCCTGTTTCTCTCCTGGTACAAAGCTTAAATGGAGATCATCCAGGGATCTCCCTGGGTTCTAGTGTCAACAAGTACTACGACATAATGTTGACATGAGTCATAATCAGACTACTTAAATGTGTAAATGCATGAAAGGAATATTCTTTTAGCAACTCATGTAATCATCATAATGGAAATAATGTAATAATAACCTTTGCTTTTAAACAAACCAACCAACAAACAAAAGGACAATTGTTTAAAACAATGTGTGACTTTTCTTTTGTGCCGTAGTAATTTATTTTTCTTCTTTTCCTCAGCTCTTCGCCATGGTCTTTGCGATGTGTCTCTTCAGGGGAATTCAGTAGAGCTGCTCCGTCTGTGAACATATTTCTTTAAAAAAAGGGATTTCAGGAGAAAAAAAACCACAATGGACATTTGTAAATTTGTTGATCTTTTTTTCTATTGGCTAATAGGTAGAAAAACCCAACTCACAAACTCTTGTACTTCACAGCTGGACTTTTGAGGTACTGGGTGGCAAAAAAACAAAAACATAAATACACACAAACCGTAGAGAAAAGTGGGAGATCAGAGAAAAAACTGATGTAAAGATATTTCTGTGAAAAGTGGAAACAGTGATTTGTGGACCAGGTCTATCACAGACTGGCTGTATAGTTGACCGGGCAAGAGGACCAGGTGAAGCCTGAGCAGAAGGCACTGCACTGACTTTTGGATGAAGAATATTTATATTAAGTAAAGTTGGCTTAATTGTAAAAAACAAAAAAAAAGTGTTTTATGTACACTTTGGTGGCTGTTACCCCTTTTCCCTTACATACTGTATACTGTAACACACTCCCTCCTCCACACGCCTTTTCTACAGCCACTCCTTTAATGTTGTATTATATAAGCTGTGTGTGTGTGTGTGTGTGTGTGTGTGTGTGTGTGTACATACTGAATGCTCTCTTTGAATGTGTTTCAAGTAGTTTGTGAGCATGTGTGAGTTTGTGGTTCTTCATGACCCCTCCCAAGCTTGAAAGCTGACTTCTGATACTTTTTTCTAATCGTATGGTGATGTTTATTGCAGTAGTGGCTGTAGCCTCTGTGGTTCTAGGCGGTGAAAATGTACATTAAGTGTATGCATTTGTATTAGGTTCTTGAAAAGTCAGTGACATAAATGGCATTTTAAATGACCGTCCTTGTGTTTTTTTCTTAAACTGGCTGAACACGTTTCATTTTTACTGCATATTTACGGTTTTATAAGAAAGACGATAGAATTGCTTAATGTTCTGAAAACTTTTAATATATACATTTTTTTTGTCATGAGGCCTTGTGACAAAATCAATTTTCTCATTAAACTGTAAGACCAAGATATTTGTCAGAACTGACAGATTTTCTGCATGGGTGATTAGTCTCGTTCACGATCAAATTATTCTCCTCTGCTACACCTTGTAGACATTTCAAATATTGAAACATGAAGGATGGTTTCATTTACCGATGAGCCAAATAATAAAATGTGGTTATAGGATCCACCCTCGGCTCTTGGTGTTATTGTGGTGTTTAGATTGAATTCACCTTGAATCCATTAGTGTATTGATTTTTTCCCCTTCCTGCATGAAAATCCATGATAAGCATGAACAACATACAGTTAGAATAGAAAAGGCAAGGTAAGCAAGTAGGAAATGTAAAAACATTGTAGGAGCAACAGCAAAGAAAGAATTAGTTAAAGTGAATCACATATAATGACAACATTTAACATTAAAACTGCACAAAGAATGAACATTAAAAGCATAATTTGTATGAACACTAGCATAGCATACTCAGACAAGATAAATAGAAAAATATGATACACAAAATATTGAAAAAAAACCCAGCTTGAACAGTGATAATTGTATCTCCTGGTCTTTTTATTTCACCGTGCAGGTAATGTCAGACAACTTGGTCTTTAATCACTCTTAAATACATGATAATATTTTACCCTGATACTTCCCACCCATGAGGGTTAATCTGTCAAAAGGAGGATGTGCCTGCACAAGATGAACGTTTTGTTAGGTACAAAATGACCTGTATTTGCCTTAACAAGTGGTTTCCTCAAAGACACGTTCATGGTTTAGCTCCAGCAACAAGACCTCAGATGGATGTCTCACAATTTTGTTGAATGAAAAATAAAATGCTCAATGATCATAAATTGCATTATGTGAATTAAGACTCAAGGTCAAACTCAATAAACACCAGCTTTGCTCACTTATGTAGTGAGATTGGTGTCGTGTGAAAGAAGTGAACAGTTTGGAAATAAAGAAAAGAGAAACTCAAGTCTGTTCTACCTTCATTTCATCACCGACACTTTGTGTTGAAGTGATGCTGTTATTGTTTTTTTCCTCTTCCGGATGTGAGCGAAGACCCGCCTCTACCTTCCCTCTGATTGGCCCAACCTGATATTCTGCCTGAATCCTAACCAATCATCGCTGCTCTTTGCTCAAACTTCACCCAATCAGAGGCAGGGTAGAGTCAGGTACTCGCTCACCTCGGGTGGGAAATGTCGAAGTGAAGTCATGTAGGGTCAACTCGACGGAAGTTGAATGGGATTAAACTTCCGGATAAGGTGGAGAACACGTGGTACAAGACGCGTGGTGTGAAGAAGGCCTTGTGTTTTTTGGGTCTGTTACAGTTGAGAGTTAATAAAATGGATAGTTGCCCTCAAAGAAATGACCTAAAACAGACACATGTTGACAGTGTGACTCCACAACCCAAGTGTTAATCAAAACACAGTCGTTTTCAGCCGGTAAATCTGAGGTTTGTTGTTGAAGATAATCCACAGGAAGAGATTCTGCCCGAGACAAGAGGCCAATGACAAACTTCATCTACAGACTGCATCTGGTGAGTCAGTCATTCACTACACGAACATTAGAAGTATAGATAATAAAGAGTCATACATGAGTGATAATCTAACTTACAATCATTGTACTACAGGTGTACTGCAAATAGACAGAACTGTACCAACTCGTTTAGATAGCCTATTGTATCAAGAAATCAACAGGAAGAAGCTAAAAATGATCAAAGTACTTCAGTTGATAACACAAAACAAAATATACTGAAGACAAACTGCAGTGTGTATTACATACATGTTCAATAAGATGAAAACAACAGTTTTTACACTAGGTTGTAATGTTTTGTTTGGTTTTGTAGCAGCATACAAGTGTAGCGGATAAGTACGGCCAGTCATTACACTGCAGAACCACCCAAACGTACACTAAAGCTATTTAAGGTTGTACTTTAGGTTGTACACTTTAGTGAAATGACTGGCAGTTAGTATGCAAACAAATTGTAGTATAGATGGGAGAAGGTGAAAGCTTTTCTCAGTGTTGGAGTTGGCTACTTCCTGGAATTAAATACCAGTTTGAACACGATTCTCGTGTATATTGCAAACTTAACAGTCGACACGCTTTGACCAAACCTGCTGAGTGATTTTTGGCATTGTAATGAATTTACTCATTTAATGATGGTATGACCATGGATGGACTACTGAGCAGAACTACAGGGCTCATGCTCCGTATTGACACACCAGGCCATTAGACATTGAGACTGACTTCAGCCTCTGTCAGAGAAGGATCATTACTGTAGAAACCCCTCATTATGTCAGCTTTGCTGTTTTTACACCGAACACAACACAGCCAGTGTGTGATTTGTAGATATGTTGTTGTTCTGAAATCAAAAGTACAACACAACACACTGGCATCAGCCCCCGTCCCACCATGCTGGCTTTCACTTTCACACAGTTATGAATCCAGCTCTTTGACTTCCTCCATTGCAGCGTAATTGCCAGAACAATAATTGTGTTAAAAGTCATATAAACAGGGCTATTGTTGTATATACTGCATCACTTGTTCATCATTTCCCCTCGAGACACTGACGACATCAGGGCATCCTTTTTTTGACAGTTAGAACCTTCTTCATATTAATCATAAAATGTGCTGGAATACTTGTGTTAGCTGAATTCAGCAACACTCAACGCTCTGTGCAGCCTCCTCACTTTTCTTCTTGCATGTGAGACGTACAGTTTCAGGCTGTTGGAGATGCTCGATTTTGATGTTAACATTATGAAAGAGTAATGTTCTAGTGGGCCAGCCAACTGAACCGGGGTTGGACATATCTGTGTACTTACCAAGTCAAGCAACACAGGTGTTACTCGTACACTGTTTCCTGTTCCCCCCCACTAATTTGCTCAGGCTGCTGACAGTCAGAGATGTTTTCCATGTTTCCCCACACCTCCCTCACGCTGTCCTGTTGGAGCTCGCTTCCACTCTGTTCTTTTTACCTTCAGTTTTATTCAGCTTTCTGAATGATCAGTTCCCCTCTCATTATACTTTTCATTATTTATCATATTTAAATGGCTATTCAGAAGGTATTTTAAAGTATTTTGATCATTAAAGACTAACTTAATTCCTAAACCACTTCTCTGGGTCAAAACCAATGTATACAGGTATTTAGCAGTGTTGATAGATTCAGGTACAAACCTTGATATTTTCGTGCAAAGTTAGAATTTGCCGCTCTCTGTGGTCCATATGCATAGTGACTGCCCTCTATTGGTTGAAACGCAGCTATTACAATTTATTTTTACTTTTGGCTGATCAGGAGGCAGATGATGAATCTTGAGGCAACTTGCATCGCCTCACCCTTTTGATCTGTTGATGTCTGCTTGCCACCATCATCAACACAATGATTGATGTTGTCATGTTATCTGGTTTGGTTAAAAGACGGATGTTGTCATTCAAGATGAATTCACCTCCTCATAAAAAATGTTAGGAAGCATCAATGGATATCTGGATGAGGCTGTGTACTAACATGAATTTTTATAGTAGCAGGAGAGAGATACAGTGCTCTGGTCTTATTCCAGTAGTGTAGCGTTACATTTGGTACCTCCCTACAACACATGTTCTAAACTCATTCAAACATTCGCTAACATTAGCCTTATAATTACCTCTGCTAAGGAGATGATGTTTAGGGGGCTGGTATTTATTAGTGTGTGCAATTTGGGGCAGATCTATATAAAAATCTAATCTATTGAATTTAAAGGTGGTTTTGTTGGGCCTTGGAGAGTAGCTCATACTCTGAGTGCCATTCTAGTTAATGTACCACTACCTCCACCCTCTCTTGTACTTCTCTGGCTTGGGGCATAACAACTTGTACTGATGTGGCTCGGGACCATCACGGTCCTCCACCACACTAATGCCCACTTCAGGGGATTCTGGATTGGAAAATCCTTCACATCAGTAGAGCCCTCTGTGGCAGAGATGCCTTGCAATTCTGTTGCTTTCCATTTTTTATGGTGAAACTGACATTCAGCCTTGCATCCCTCGCCCCCTCTCACATCCAGCCCTCACCCTCTCAGTTCCATGCCCAATTTCTAGCAATTTAAAAAATCCCACAGTGGGTGGAGTTAGGCTTAGACTTGGGTAAGAAGTTACACTTTACGTTGATGAACACAGACTCTCTTTGCTGTAGTTTAACCTTGTGTAAGATGAACTAACTATAACTCTCATGTTAGACTCCTCAGTACTTGAGTTCATTATATTTTATTTCTCAGGAATGTTTGGGTTTTTATAGCTTTTGTTTCAACTTGTTGGACACAAAAGTAACATTAGTGAAGATGAGGTCATTTAAATAATCGACACAGCAGAACATGTGATCACAGTTTTCCTAACAGGCTCATTATGAACAATTTTCCGACTTTGAATACATAAATAATAATAGAACTTGAATTTATATAACGCCTTACATGTGTCACTGGGGACAAAAGTAAAAGTAAATGTAAAGTTCAAGGAGAAGCAGCCAGCTGACCTCTTGTTAGTCTCCGTGCCTCATTACCATATACTGGAGCTTATTACAGTCACCTCAAATTAAAAGTGAAATGTGCAGTTTTGTGTCTCGTGCCATATACGTCACAGGTAATCAAGAAGTCACAGAACACTAACCAGTGGTGGTAAAATGAGTCGTGTCCAAGCTGAACTATATCCAAGTCCACCATCTCACCAAACCACACATTCTTTTGACCCAGTCAGAAATTATGAATAACAGGTCAGGCCCTTCTCTCAACTCTGCTAGAAATATTTATATTCAGTAACCAGCCATTATTTATTTCACCACAAGAGGGCAGTAGCATCTTCACTATCATCCATCCAGTGCTTGCAGATGTATATTTTCTTCTCAGCATTAACAAGAGGGGACCATTGTATTTGAGACTTTGTGGCATAAAGATTTTAACATTTATTCATTCATCATCATTTTAAATGTAATGTTGTAGTATTTTAAAAATGACATTGTTAGAAATGAATGTAGAGACATGCCACAGTAATACAACACAACACCATCTGTATACAAATATCACATGGTTTCCTTTCATAGACTCCGTAAACACTAACTCTGACCGACGACTCTCAGGAGGATTTTTATCCTGCAAACCCCAGAGTTGACTGAAGCAAATTTGACATGACTATAAGGCCAGAGCCCTCAAATTAAAACAGTGTGTCTTTGGTATTTTAGGCAGATTTTGTGTTTGACCTGCTGATCAGACGGTAAGCACCAGTAGCAGGCGGCATGTCAGTTCACCCTGCCTCACATCTGAAGTGTCTGCATCGGTGCAGGTCGGGTTCTCGCTACTGAGTATTTAACAGCTGCTAAGTGTTACTGGTGGAGAGAATGATCGGCTCCTGATCCCGGTGGTTTGCTCTCCCCAGCACGCTCGTGTCACTTCACATCCAAGAGGAATTAACACAAGCTTGAAGAGCAGACCCTCCCGGTGGCATGAGAGTAGGTCATATAGGGAAATAGCTGTGTTCAGTGGTGGAGGAAGTATGCAAACATTTGACTTAAGTAAAATAAATAAACAGACAAAAATGTTCTAAGGTAAAAGTACCACATTTACTTTTCTATTTGAGTAGAAGTTGCAGTGGTTGCTTTCAAATATATTTAAAGTATTAGTATCACATCATTATGGCTGTCTCTGCCTTTTCTAAATACATTTCAGATGTTTCTTCACCTGTGAGTCCTTTGGCTGCAGACACTCTTTGCTGTCTTTAAAAGAGGCGTGGTTCAATTTTACCTGCCAGCTATGATCAATTCCCCTCTCATTATTGATTAGGGTTAATTATCTTATCCTATTCCTGTACCGTATTCCTATCTTATTCATTTACTGATACATAAGTGAAAAGTATCTGAAAATAAATCTACTTAAGTAAAATACAGATACATGAAATATATTGAAGTACACTAACTAAGTAAATGTGCTGTGACATCCCACCAAAGGATGAGGAAGTTGAGTTTCAAAATCTGGCAAAAATCAACGTGATGCAAACATGGTGTCTTTTTTTCTCCTCCTTTTTTTATATCATACATATTAAAGACTGCTTTCATTTTGCTGAACGATACTAAAAATAAATGATTTATTCTGCTTAGAATTTGAGTTGCCTATACAGTGACAGTTTGTGGTAAAACGGAGCATCTCTGAGTGCATCGTCTTTAATTTTGGCCGCGACATACTTGAAAAGCTTTTGGATCCTCGATAAAGTAACAAATCTTAATGCAAGAATCAACACAGAGCATTATACATTCAAGCTTACTCCTTTGTTCTCAATATGTTACTAGTTACAGTCCTTATGTTGCTGTTAGAGAAACTCGTCTAAAATCCCTGAAAATAATGTAGATTTTTTTTTTTTTTGTAGTTTAAGGTCACTGCAAAGGATTGATGTTTTTGTATTTACTTCTTTGCTCAAGTTTTGTCTTGCAGTGCTGCATCTCTTCTTTCCTCATAAAAATTCCTCCCAGGGAAAAGGAAGAGGAGAGTGAGGGATGGATGGGGGTGAGGTGGGGCCGAGGGGCTCTGTGTTCAGTTTGTTTTAGCCCCCTGTTTGGAGAGGAAACTTTCATTGCCTGATGATTTATGAGTGCTTAGCCTCCCAGGGGAATTAGAGAGTCCCCCTTTTTCCTGCATGTAATAACCCAGCCTCTAACATAAAACTTATTTTCCTCCTTTGTGTTGTGTTTATCCAGTGTGAAAGGTGTTAGGTCCGGTGGGGAGTTAAAGGGCCGAGGAGAAATCCCCCCGAAGAGCGTTCAACAGAAACCATACCAGGGGCAGACACTTCACATCTGCTGTGATGAGACCACAAAACCCATAGTGAAAATGTGAGAATCTAGAAAATACACTCAACAGCACAGTTTAATAAACAAGGCTTGCGTTAAGTCAAATAAAGCAGCGGCCCCCTCTAACAGCCGCCTTGTTGTTGTGGTAGAGAACAGATTCATTATCCTACAGCTACTGAGACTCACACAACCTGTGTCCTTGGACTTTGAGAGGCAGCTTGGTGCCCCTGACCCAGTGTGAAACAGGAAGTGAGCTGGAAAGGCCAGGAAATGAGTCTGTAGGGATGTGTCGTTTCTCAGGCCGAGCATCACCGCTGTCTTGAGAAGTCTCTTGTGCTCTGTGACTCACTCGCGGAGCATGTGTTTTCAGTCCGCACGACTTGGATTTAACTGATGACTACAAATAGATGGCCTGAGCTATTCCATGTGAGAGGACCACAACATGCTCTATGGTTACAAAGGGAGAAAACTAATGTTTAGCAGTCAGCTGCCAGCCAAATGATGGTGACTGTGTGAGGCCACTTTCTCATAGGTTATCTTTGGCCACATCCACACTGCTATGTTTTCATGTGAAAAAGCATCTACTCTGCTACGTATACGTCTGCGTCCACGCACAACTGAAATTAGTCTGGATGGATTTTCGTAAACTACGATGAAGACACAACTATTTGCTGATTTGGTCTTTTTGGTGAAGACATGTTCTTCGCCTATTCGTCAGGGTCCCATCACATGACCCTCTTCTGGAAGTTAACAGTTGGCCTCAGCCGCGGCTACAAGAATGCAACATGGATGATTTATTACAAGTTGAACAGTTAAATTCTGCATCTTACAATGATTTAACTGTTTGCAGAGGAGACCAGACGTTATTCTAGCAATCTGCGTCAATCACATTTCCAGCAGGACACGCATGAATACCCTGTTTACATCATCACGTGCATACCTAGTGTACATGTTCGTCCCATGATCTACGTTTTCACGAGTTCTCGTATGGACAGGGATTAAAAGTGATGCATCAAAATGGACACTTGGACAGAAATGGCTTTAGTTTGAAAAGGTCGTATGGATGTCGCCTTCTTTTCTCTGCTCACCTTGTCTCTATGTTGCAAACTCCACTCTGAGCTGGAGACTAATGCAGCGCTCCGTTGCTCATTGCACACCAGATTTTCTCACCCTGTGGCCCTTGCCGTCGACTCGGCCTGTCAATCAGGTCCCGTGCACATTGCGTCTGTGAGAGGTCAACTGTTGTGTATGTCTGACCTTTGAGCTCTGCAGCAGGAGGGCCACGCGTGCAAATGCACTGAACAAGGACGGACCTGAGCACACGATAAATCAGAGGGATGCTTCACCCCCCCCCCCAATATTCACAAGATTTATAATTGAAAGCATATTGCAGAGACGAGAGAGGAAATGCTGCTCTGGAGCTGAGAGGTTGAAGGGGTTAGAAACACAGGCTGATAACAAACTCGAAGCGTGTTAGGAGGCGGCTGCTTTCACTGTGTTGACTCTTGGATTTTAAAAAGCTGCACATGGGCAAAGTAAGAAACTACATGTTTCGACAGGATGAGTCTTTTCATCACTCCAGCATACCAACTGACAGTTCACGCATGTTTCATCAACCGTATTATTTATGTTCTAACATATGCATCTCGTAAATATAAAAAGAAAGCTCCTTTTATGATCTTCAATAAATCTGCTCTTGTATTTAATGCCTTTGAGAATATGCATTTTTATCTTTGCCTGTTACTTGAACATTGCTGCTGTTCTGCAACAATACACAAGCATTGATTTAACCCACTAACCCACTTGCTATATCCACTTTTCGTCTGCCCAAAACTTACTCTCATGTGTCAGTACCACTTTAAATCGTCTCCCTCGCTGTTTATGTTAGTATGTCAGAAAGCCACACTAGACATTTCCACACTCTAATAAACCAGAGTTTTATTAGTGGGAGTCAGTGACTGATGGGAGCCGTTGCGAGGCAGTCTTCCTGGTAACAGGCCACAGAGATGCCTGTCAGGCAGCTGGCCGTCCGTCAGCTGTTCTGTGCCCCCTGTCATCTGATGGGAAAATAGAGCTGGGACCGTGGACTGATTGCAGATTAACAAAGCAAGCGGACGCCTTCGAAGATATGGAAACATGCTCACTCTAATAGACTTTCGTGGAGCTTGATTTAAGCTTCGATTATATTCAGTCATTCTATCCATTATCAATACAGTTCATACTTTGAGGGTCGTGCGGGGAGGTGGAGCCAATCCCAGCTGAAATTGGGGCGAGAGGCAGGGTACACTCTGGGTTGCCAGAGTATTACAGACATTCACAGTTTAGAGTGTCAATCAATTAATGTTTCTGGGGATAAGCCGGAGGACACAGAGGAAACCCAACGCAGACACATGGAGAAAATGCAAACTCACAGACCACGGCCAAGTTGGGATTTTGAACTGGGGAGCCCCTTGCTGCGAGGTGACAGGGCTGCTCCAGTGTGCTAACCACTGATCCACTGTGCCACCTGCTTTGATTCTAGCTTTGCCCTCTTCATGTAAAAGTGCCAGAATGAAAGAAAATTTCTACATTTGAAAGAATTGAAAAGACTTCTCAGGAACCCTTTTTTTACTGCTGAATGGTGAAAGCTGAAGACGACTGACTGGTTACTTTGCAGTACTTCAGTTCAGAATCGGTGTGTTTCTGCCCAGGACATGACAGGGATTCATCAGGCAAAATGCTACAGAGACGGACAGTGCCAAGTTCAAGGTTATACCCTATGATAACTTATGAAATTATGCAATTATTATTCATTTTATATTGTTTCCACATGCTCTGGTATAATAAAGATGTTCCTATGTTAGAGCAATGGTCCGACCTTGGCCCAGCAATGATCCAAATATGGCCCAGAGGTTTTTAAGTGAAGGAGGAAGGAACCACTTTAGGCTCATTTACTTCCGTCCATATTTGTGCTGGTTTTCAAAAGCTCATAAAAATGAAAGAATCAGAAATGAAGCAATACCACAGGAAATAGTGGGGGGCAGTGTTGCCAGTAGACTACGAGACAAAAAGAGATTGTATCAATGATAGACCTTTTTACCCAGGAAAAGGGACAAACAGCCACTTTTGCCTCTTTCTTAAGGTGCATTATCACATCCTCCTCCACCGTCGTCATGTTTGCTGTTGTTAGAAACTCTCGACTCTGCACTGCCCTTTAATGGATGTATTGCTTAGCAACCACGCCAACATGTAGGATGCATGTATCTCCTTTCATACCTAAAGGCAGAATGAAAGATTGTTGATTCTTACTTGCACGTCAGTCATGATCACAAACATTAATTTGCAGAATTATGGCGTTGCAGATGTGCATGATAGCGTGAGCATGAGAAGAGATGAAAGTGATGGAGTGGAGTTGTAGATGCGTTGATGGGGGAGGCTGTCTCAGAGCCAGAGAGCCCATTAGAAGGCTCTTAGAGAAGTCAGGTATCCATGTTCGTCTCTCAGTAAAGCTCCACTCTGATCTAACCCCTGAGTCACATCCTCCTCCTACACTTACTACAGACACAATGACCTGTCAGGCCCTGTGAGGCATAAATGATCTGACATGCAAATTTGGTTTTAGTTAACTTTTGTTCTAAAATGTGCATACAATGTCCCTGCAAGCATTAACTTCAATAACATTTTCATCCTAGCGAGGAACCATCTTGTCTCTTGTTCATGCTGTTTTATTTCTGTACTTTGATGGGAAATCTAAAAAACAGATGTCACTACTTTTGGTATATTCATGCTGTTAAGGATTATTTTCTTATGTGCGTGAAAAGCTTAGCTAAATGGGAGCTGTTTACTGGCATTCTAGTCTCATAACGAGGAGCGTTTCCCTGGACAAAGTGATGTATGACGTGTTTCTTCCTCCTCTGCCGCCTGCTCCTCTCCTAAAATCTGTGCTGAGGAGCTGTAGTGCTCTGACTTATTGCCACGGCAGAAGACTGCTCCGTCTTTAATGTCCCTGAGGACTGCATCAATATATCAAGCTTCTGCTGCCTCTTTTGATTTACAACAAGATGTCACTTGAAGTTATTTGAATAAGGTGGACTTTAGTTTTGTAGTAGCAGAGATGGCGTTTGTGAATTCACATGTTGCGCTTGTCTTCTGCACTTAGGCGTCCAAACACTGGTCCAGAGATGAGTGGAGAAATTAGATTTACAAGTTAATTTTCAAACCACTGGGATCATTTAACAGTGTAAGCTCTAAAATATAACGTAAGATTTTTTTTGCTGAAAGCTGATATAAGCACAGATTTACTGCCTGGGCCTAGCTAACGACGGCTCTTAATGAGCGGCTCAAGCATCCACTTGTTTATGGAGCAGGCTGATTGACAGACTGACCGATGGAAAAATAAAGCGGTGAACGGGGAATCGGATCTGTCCCCTCTTTGCCATTTCTGCAGGGCCCTAATGTAGTGGAGTGAACTTTGAAGTGCCCTAATGGTCTTCATGGTCCCTTAACCATGCAGCCTTCTATTAAGGGTGTCAGTGGAGCCTGGCTGGAGCAGCGTGACCCATTAGGTTTAATGAGTGCTGTTCAGGGCACAGTGGGCTGCTCTTCTTCCTCCCTGCAAGTGTTTATTTATCTCATCTGCTCACGTTTTAGACATGTGGGGAGAGCAGAGGCAGGGGGAATGTCCCTTTACCTATAGTGCTCCCATTGTCATTTGAGTTTCTGTGACCTCTGAACTCTGTCGGCTGTAAGATGATCTCTCAGGGGTCATAGATGATTTATCAGCACTTAATTCAAAATAAGTGTAGATATTTTATATTTCACCTCTGCTAAGGTGGTTATGTTTTAACCCTTGTCTAAATGTTTCTTGGTTGGTTTGCATGTTCGTTCATTTGTAAGCAAGATTACACAAAATACATCGAATGGATTTCCACAAAATTTGGTAGACAGATGAGGAATGGATCAGGGAGCATGATTCATATTAGAAATGGACGTGTTCCATTGACATGCAGAGGCACTGTACTTTATTTTGAGTGAATGTCAAATAACACTATCTTGCTGCTGTAAATACTCACTACTCCCTTCAATCAAAATGTCTTTAATGTTGTGAGTTATGGTGTCTTTTTTTCTTTATTTTACAATAATTATAATTCATGCATCTTGATTTAAAATGACCAATATTTATGAGTGTGTGCAGTGTGGTGCAGATCCAAATTAAAAATCTGGATCTAGTGAATTTAAATGTGGTTTCATAATAGGACTGTTTGGCCTTGGTGGGGGTATGCTCTCTACAGAGTAAGATGCTATTACTATTATTGCCGACACAATAGAGGGAATATCTGTTGTTTCTTAAGCATTTCATCTGATTCTTAAAAGCCTGTTCAGAAGCAGGTCTGTCGTTCTTTCTATTGTCGTCTTATTGATCTCCAGTTCCTCAGCTAGAGCTGGATTCCGCAGTGGGTTACAGAAAGGCTTCTCTTGAGTTTTCACATTCTCGTGCGATCAGAGCGCTGCATTTAAACTCTTGCACAACTGTGGAAAAGATGGCAATTGTTGCGGGGAGCAAGCAGAGATGAGAGGGCTCCAACATTCTTTGCAGGGCAAAGACCCCAGCAATGGTAAGATGTGATTTGGCACACATTATTGTGTTTTTTTTTATTGTATTTCTGGCCGTGCCTCCCCTTTTGTCTAACGTGAGAGTTGTCACAAGTGGTTGTGCCTTCTGCAGATGACATTCAGCACAAAGTTTGAAATAAAGGGTGGATTGATCACAGGCTGCTTTTGTTGCGTAGGAAAGGATGTTTAGAAGAGCTTATGAAAATGTTTTTCTGAGGACTGTTTTGTTGCATGATTGAGCTTGTATTGCAAAAACCAGGAACATCTGTGTAGAATGATGTTGCACATTGTGTTGCATGACAGCTTTCTCTCACCACAGCCATTGCTAGGCCGTTAGCCAGAGACCACCTGGAGCTATTTAGGGCCCATTCAAACTATGAGGCTTAACTTTGGGCCTAATGGCTCGGGCAGAGCATCCCATCTGGAAGCTGCTGATACAAGAAAAAGAATGGGATCACATATCATCCATGTTCAACAGCACCCCCGGCCCACCACCACCCTGGTCAATGTAGGTTTTCTATCAAGTCCTTTATGTCATTTATTCTGTATGTGTGTGTATGTGTGTGTGTATTCACTGGTCTTATTATATTACGTAGCAGTTTATAGGAATCGACTATGTAAAGTTTGTATGTCACTATTGGAACCTTGCAGCATTTTTTTAAGAATAGTAATTTATAGTTTATCTTATCTGAATATACTTTCTTTGAACATGTTTTTTAGAATATTGATTCCAGTGGCCTTAGAATGATAATGCTTTATTTAATTGTAAAAATTATATTCTCTGAGAAATCCACAAAGGTTGAAAAATCTCGCTAGTCGAAAATGAAATAAAAATCATGGAACCGTCCCCTGATTCAGACCCACATCAACATTTAATGTGTTTTTCTTTGGGTCATGCACTACGCCCCTACATCATTTCATGGAAATCTGTTGTAGTTTTTGCAAAGTCCTACCTTGCAGAGTACCTATCGAGTATTATGTAGGGACTAACGGTTGTTGATTGATTAAAAAATTGCTAAATGAGGAATCAGGAACAGAAAACTAATGACTAGATCTTTATCAACTGCGATGCTGTTCCACCCCATCAGTTAGAGTTAGAATTTCATTGAGGACCTTTTTAAAGAAGAAAATATCTTAACTCATTTAACCATTAAAGATTCATTTATTTCAAAGTCACTTCAAAACCATCATCAACAGAAACAGCAAGTTACTTATCTGTACAAACAAATGGTCGACACCTCAAACAGATCTCAGTGATGCTGTTCTTGGTTTCTAAATGTGGACGGACTTGGGAGACAGTTCAAAAATCGAAAACACTGCGGTCCCATTCCCAAGTAAAAAAAAAAAAAAAAAAACTTTAAGTGCAATAACTTATTGCAACAGCACATTATATAAAGACACAATCAGAAGTAGAAATACTTGATTAATATACAAAAAGCCACGTGAAGCAATAAGAAAATTAGAAGGAATTTCAACCTCGGAAGAAATCCAGGTCAACTCTTCAGTAACACGCAGAACATAATTTTACACGACTTGGCAATATTACTGTAATACTTCTTTGGCTTATCTCTGGAGGTTCTTTATTCGACAAATAAGCAAAACAAATGTACAAGCAAAAAGAACAATATCATTTATACTGTTCACGTTCACACAATACGACATCATAACCATGGATTTCAATTCATTTCAGTAGTATCAACACGGACGGAGCTGCAGAGGAGTGGAGCTTTGAGGGAGGACCAGCGAGAAGTCATACACATTAATTTTACAATTATTTTCACAACAGTCTTTTTTATCCTGAACTTTTGAAGGATGGTTTTGACTTTCACCTCTCACAATTCAAACTGCGTTACCTAAACTGAATGGACTCGTGCCTCATTTTCATAGAGAAAATAATGAAGAATGTTGTATAATGTAGATTAATCGATACGGAAAATACTTGGTTGCAGTCCTACTCTCTGATAGGAGGGCTGTAACGGTCACTCATATGTTACAATGATCAACCAGCTATGAGCAGCAGAGCCAGACCTTCCTGCCATCATCCACACAGGGGAAAAGAAAACGGATATGTGGCCCTGCGGGCGTCATCGAGGGATCAGCCAAAAGAGCTGATGAAGCCTGTCTCTGGCCTCAGCCTGCAGCCCAGCTCTGGTGACAAACTTATTCCAGCAGGGTAACACACACAGACACCCCTGCAATCACTGGACACACTCACCACATTCCTGCAGTCCAGCTCTAATGTCTCCACATTACCTAAACATTACAGAACGCTCCTCTGGAACGATGAGGGCCACTGATTTGGCCTGCAGTCTCTGGCATGGGACGGATTCCGTGAGCGAGCGGCGAGTCCAGGATTCGTCTCTGCTGAGCGCACGTCTAACGGTGAATTGATTATTACAGCTCGTGTGCAGCTTGTCTTCACCGCGTACACTGCGATGCACTGTGGTGTTCACAGGGCAGGACAGCTCAGTCTGATGCTAATTATGTGTATCTATTGCCATGGGCTGCTGATGTAAGTTGGCGTGCTTAGTTAGTGTTGACGGCTGCTGCTGTGCGTTGCTGCGCCTCTGCCAGTGGTCATACACTGCTTCCTGTAACCTGAGGCCTGAGCCTCGCAGGGGGAACCTGTGGAGGCAGCCCTGGGGGAGGAAATGACACGTTGGTTTGAAATTGCTGCCAATCCAGGGCCTGCCCTCCTCCCAGACTAACCTGGCACAGGCCACGTCTGCTCTTTCTCAATTAGACTCTGTTCACTTATTTCATTCAGGCCCTGTCTTAGTTTGCAGGGACATAAACCACCCACAGCAGGCAAAGACCAAATTAACATTTTATAACCAAATATTGTTTTTGCTGTAATGGACAGTTTGCACTGGAAAGTGACAGAAAATAAATCTCATTGAGTAACCTTGTTTTCTTAAATAGCTTTGAAAATGTAAATCATGATTTCTACATAATGTGAGATGAGTTTCGAGAGGCAGTCGCACGAACAACGCAAATGATGTGATT
This sequence comes from Paralichthys olivaceus, assembly GCF_024713975.1. NCBI lineage: Eukaryota > Metazoa > Chordata > Actinopteri > Pleuronectiformes > Paralichthyidae > Paralichthys > Paralichthys olivaceus. The sequence continues at coordinate 16,165,918 of NC_091099.1, read as the reverse complement.
GGAACAGGATGGATGGAATAAAAAAAAAAGCTAAATTATGTAAATAGTATGAATCAAGCTAAATCTGTAAATAAGAATACTGTATGATACGGCTGGTTTGAGTTCCTGCATCAAGGTATTTTGTAAACCATGTATCTTATGTTGCTTATTTTACCTAAACCTATGTGAATCGTACCCAGTTTATAAGGGAATAAACCCCATATATCAATGAGACCTGAGAGATCAAGGAATCAAGAGTGAAAACAATCCAACTACCATCTTCGTCTCAGTCACATCTCTGTACTTCTCTCACTTTCAGCATCTGCTGATTGTCACAGTTGTTATCTCGGTTGCTGTGGCCGCTGTAATGGCCTCTGTTATCTCCACAGTCTCTCCCTGTTCATTTGACCTGTGTTATCATTAGTGCTCTCAGGAAAAGTCCCTCCTCCCTCGCAGCGCTGGCCGGCGGCTGCTCCGGAGAAAGGGGCCCAGTGGGGGCAGGGTGGAGCTGGGCTGGGACATCATGTGGCCCAGGAGATGGCTGCACTGTGTTCCTTGGCCTTCATACGCAGCGCAGCTATGCTGGAGGACTTGCGGTCTGGATCGACATTGAGATCATAGCCATTGATTCCCCCGCCCATCCCGGGACCCCCAAACAGACTGCCCATATGCGTCTGTCCCATGTGGCTGCTTCCAGGACTGGACACGCCAAGGAAGTCGGAGACGCCTCCGGGGCCGTGAGGGTGAGGGGGCATGCAGGATGGGACAGAGTCACAAGGCACGACACAGCCGGGCACTGGAGACGCTCCACTGCTGCTCCCGATCCATGAAGGGTTCTGGATCTGGAGGACGAGAGCGTCAGAATGAGAATAGAGTTGCTTTCAGACATCCACTGAACTACAGATATTATCCTAAGAGATTCCAGAAGGGCTATATGTGAGAACACATATGTCAGTTGCTGTGTATATTTCAGCAGGACAATGTCCAGAGAATTCACTGCAAGCAAGTGTACGTATTGATGACGTTTCTAACGTGACCGACACAAAACTGAAACAAAAGAATACGAATATCTCAGGATAAAAAAGAGGTGACGCCTGAACTCAATGGGGATTTTCCTGTTGCTGTGAACGCGTCTGACCTGGAGAAGCTCCTGCTGCATTGTTCATACAAAGTTCTTGTCTGAAAACTACTTAACGAACTTTATAAATTAAAGCAATTCTAATTCTACGTAATATTTGCAACACATTAAGTTTTGTAGTATTCTGTTTTTATGTGATCACAAAACAGTTGAGTAACAGGATACACAACGTGTGATGTTGGATGTGATTTAAACTGTGACTTAGGGAATCTTCTGCCAAGTGAACTTGACACATCAAAATGTTTTTTCCTCAGTTAATATGGTTTTTTTTTGGTTTTCGTAGATTTTGGGGGAGTATTTTCCTCACCATCCACAGTTTATTATAATTTTTTCCATCTGTGAGCAGCTCCTCCATCGCCTTTGTGCATTGCATTGTGGGATAATTGTGTCCATGGACAGCAGCCTCAAAAATGTACTGTATTTATTCTGCAGTCTGTCTTGTCTCATGTCAGCACATACTAAAAATCCATGTGAATCAGCGCAGTTTGGTTTTGGGTGTGTAAAGATTTTTTTTTTTACCTGTGCATAGTTCTCAGGCCGAGTCAGTAGAGGCAGCTCGTAAGCGGTGGAGAAGTGTGTGCGGACCTGTTGCATCTGGCCAAAACGCTCCCTCTTCCTCCACTTGGCTCTGCGATTCTGAAACCACACCTGCAAAGAAAACAGTCCATGAGGGAAATACCTCAAAATACACACCAGCCACTACTAAACAAAACCCAAACACCATCTTAACTTGAATAAATATCTCTTTTAGCTTTCAAGTCACAGACAGTAGAAACCCCCTGGTGCCTTTTCACTAACCGGGGCCCTTCCTCTCTATTCAGCAAGACACAGTAAGAGACTGAACCACATAAAATGAAGATAGTGGAGCAAATAAATTCTGCAGCACATGAAAGTCCAGGCCCAAGTTTTAAGACTTGACGTGTCTTTAAAGTGCCGTCCACGCGGGCTATTGATGTGAAAGTGGTGAGTCTCCCCTGGTGCTGTGCGTTTCAGCTCCTCCCTTTGAAACGCGGCCGTCTGCCTCCCTTCAGGCTGCCAGCGCCGACAGATCCACATCTGGGCCTGTAGCCGTTCATAAATCACGCGGAGAAAGGTGTGCTCTCCCCCACATATCAGCACAGTGGGATACAGCAGGGAATCCCTCTATCATCCATGAAACTCAAGTTCAACTTAAGAATAGTTATATTCTATAATAATATATTTTTCTATCCCTCGATCTTTGGGGTTATTCAGTATTTTAAATGTAGCCTATGAGTTTGGATTTTTCTGGGTCATTTGAGATTGAGAGACATGGCACTGTGTAGAAAAGGTAGAACCCGCTGACAGACAAAGTGCAGGCTACTTAGGCAACTCTCCCGGACTGTGCCGGCACCGGAGGAAAGCAGGACTGAAGGGTGGAGGAGGATTATAACATAGAGAGAGACAACAAAGTTTAGTTTTAGAGGAATCCACATTTTAATATCTGTATTAACTGTCAATGCTTTGTCATTCAGTATTACAAGATACTCTACTATTGTTATACTCCTTATACACATCAGTTGTATGTCTGTCCATCCAGGAGGTGATAAGAAGTTAATAAAAATCTATAAATATTTACTCGATTTAAAAAAGAAAAAGGTAACATGAGCATATGATTCATTGTTTGTGTTAATAAAACAGCCACAGATCGACTAGACGTTTACACCTTGTAGAACATAATCATTGTAATTATCCTTTAACATGAGCCATTTCTTTTTTCCCTTCACTTTCACATCTTTTAATAATTGGTTAAACATTTCCTGGCCTGACTTCTAAACTGTGTAATAGCACAAACATGACTTCTCACACCGGTTGTATGTACAGTAAATTGAGGTTGAAACCATTTGTCAGTCAGTAATTAGAAAAATATGTAAATTGTTGAACACATTTTTCTCTGTTCCCGGAATGTGAATATTTGATTTACTTACTCTTTTATCAAAATAGTTTAAATCCCTTTGAGGTTTGGACTTAAGATATTTAAATTGTCAACTTGTGACATTAATGAATATTTGTCATCTGATAATTTATAGAAAAATCTTTTAATTGGTTTTATCTGTATAAAACCTTTGAGAGATATCAGCACTTAACACTTATTTGTTATTTTGAATGATTGAATTGAAATTCACAATGGTTCTAACCACCAACCTCAAAGTGTGCGAGCCACTGATAATACACATGATATGAGGGATATCCTGTTATTTTTAAGTGTTCAGATTGGATCTCCATGGGCTGCTGTAGTAACAACATGTCACTAACAATGTAATGGCCGTATTTGATATTCTAATTGAAATGCTGTTTGAGCTGTCGGAGTATCCGGACTGAGACGGTGAGGCCACCTCCAAATGTGGCTTGTATCTGATTTGTACAAATCTCATTTCATGTTGTTTTTTTTCTCTCCCTGCCATCAATACTCTTTAAAATCAACTTAGATACAGTCTGGATGCCACTACACAGATTTGGGCTGGAAGTCTGAATAAGGCTTATGTCATCGTGTGCAGGGTGAAGACAGGGTGGACTCAACCATTTTCTGTCGGTGCCCTCAGTCGGTCTGATTTTGGTATTATATGGTACTTTGGTACTATTACAATCTCAGCCATACACATTCACATCCATAGCACTTACAGTGGCAGAGAACAATCCCTGACACAATACTAACAGATACTATTTATGGGTGCGTTTGAAAATATGTTCGTGGGTGGGGCCGGGTGCGCTCATGCTGACAGGTTGGTTAGTGACGGACAAATATGCCGACCAATCATTTCATTCGGTCTGAAATAATTTATTGGTTGTGCTAAAGTCCTGAAGGGCCGTTTTTTGTCTTTTGTCTTCAGCCAACTTTATTAATTGCCGGCTATTAGATGTGAAGATTTCTCCAAATAAGATAAAGTACATCAGAAGCAACTACCTTCCTAAACCTAACCATATCAAGTTAACCCAATTGCCACCTCATTTATTCCTCTTGTCTTTTATTTTCTCTCCTCCTTTCTTTTCTTTCCCAGCCATGGAACTGTGGGTTTCCTAACACAATCCATTGTAATGTCTGTTGATCCGTCTTTTTTTAATTTTTTTATTCTAAGATCATTTTCTCATATCTCCATGCAGGAGAATAGCCGAGCAGAGTGGGATTCTGGGAGTCTCCACATGTTTATCTGTATCTATTTGTTAGTTGTCTGAATCTTATCCTCCCAAGAGGGAAGGGGGAAACTTCTTCAAAGAGAGAAGAGAGAGCGATCCCGCCTCGACACAGGGGTTTGAACTTGGATTGTGGGTTGATTCCCAGCCTAATCAGCTTGTGGTTTTCACAGTCGCTGACATGCAATTTTGCCTCAGTCAACCTCTTCAAATCCCCCCTCCTCACATTTCTCTCTGACCATTTCTATGAGTACGAGAGTTTAGTGACAAACACGAGCTGCCACTCAAAGATTTGATCTCCACATGCATATGATCTTATAACCTCATGCTTGTTTTTTGCCCTGCAAAATCTACTATAAAGCTAAACTCTCTGGTTCATTTTCAAAGAGAAGACCATATATGGCGTCCTATGGTTGCCTTCATATAGCTGCTGCCTGTGTTTTTGCAAGAAGGTGACGTAAAGATATGTCATCTGACTCCGACATTCCTCAGGTCAGCTGGCGAGATTAGAGGACAGCTCATCCTTGCGAAGAGGTAAGCTGATATCTTGGGTTGTGACTGAACCCCAACGTCAAGGTGAGGGGTCGTTGCCCTTTGAATTATATCTTATGTTCTGAGGGGGAAGGATAGGAGGCGCAGTCTGTGTTATATTCCCCTCAGGATTTGTGGTCTATTATTGTTTTAAAATTTGTCATGTCTTTACTTTAGTGGCTCTTTGGTTTTGTTAACCCAAAACATCACAGGTTTTCCAAACTTAATCCTCAAGGTTTGACCTTTGTATACCCGTGTAAAGCATATGGACAGGTATAGGTTAAGTATCTAGACACGACAGTTTGATTGAGTTGAGGTTGATATATGTTGTATCTCAACATCAAAATGGCCTCTTTACTTCTCGCCTCAACCAATGTTGCGAGAAACCTGGGTGTCAATGTTGTCAACATCTTGACCAACTATCTTTTCAGGCTATTCTGGCTCTGTCGCCTTATTGTGCCACTACACATAGGAAAGATCAGGCCGTACCTGACTCGTTATTTAACCCAGGTCTTGTTACACACCGTGGTCATCTCTCATCTCAACTACGGCAATGCCCCCCCGGTAGGCCTCTCTTCTTACACAGTGAAACTCTTACAAATGATGGAACCCTAACCCTAACCCAGAGAAACTTCTTGCAACTGTCATCTTGAACTCTTGAAATATACTAATGCTTTGTACAGACCACTGCGTTTGTGCAAGGAACATCTTCTGGTGTTCACAGTCCAGACCCTTCTCGTTTGTGGTTCCCCGATGGTGGAAGCTACCAAATGCTATACGAACAGAGGCGTACTTTGTACTTTCCTCTGACAGTCCTTATTGAACAGATTTAGCACTAAGTTCTTACTTTAGCTATGGGTTGTAAATAGATACTAGCCTCCTTAATTTGTCAGATTTTTCATCAAGATCTTTGTATTATTTTCTGTATAATTTAAAAAAGGAAATAAAACATTCCTGCATCCACCCCCTGATCCAAAACCAAAATTTAATGGGTTCTTCCCGGAACCATACCACATCCTTCCACCAAGTTTTGTGGTAATCCATCCAGTAGTTTTTGTGTAATGCTGCTAACGTGCAGACAAACAAACGGCAATGAAAACATAATCTTGTTGGCAGTGGTAAAATTACTAACCACCTGGATGAAAACATTTCAGTCCTCTGCACATAAAATCTACTTTTAAGAGGCACCTCTTCCTTTTAATCAAAACAAACATGGTCTCCAGCATAAGCCAAATTCAAAATATTTTAAGGAAGTTATAATACAAGTAAATAAATGTTATTGGTATATATGGAGGTTTTACAAGGGCAACACCAGTTACCTCAGTTAGGCAATACAGGTACAAGTAGATATTTTATTTTATTTTTATGGCTGATGTAATACTTTTTTACAGATCATTACCTATACATTTTATGATACACTGCTAGTTATATATTTTTCACAGATTGCATATACTGTATATAAATTGTGACTTTAATGGAATTGTTATATATTAATGGCTCAGCCTGTGACTGAGGTTAAAGTCTGTAAGATTAATACTGTTTATGTATTTCAAAGCTCCACTATCAGTTTAACATATGAAGTTTTATCAGTTACGGAGCGTCATCTTAATTGTGATGGATCGAGATAACTCCCCTTCTCTCCTCCCCTCATCTTAATCTCTTTGTCGTTCTCTCCCTCCCCTCGGTCGAAGCTCAGCCTCTTCTCTCCACTCCAGCACCCCCATCCCCCGCCGTCGACCCCTCTCCGTGTCGCTCTCCTCCCTCCTTCCTTTTAAGTCAGCGAGGGGAAGTGGGGATATTGGAAAGTGAGATGGGAGAATGTTCAAACTGGAGCTTGTTTTCATTTCATGTTTAATTTCCTGACGCCTAAGCCCTTGGCTTTCCGCAGCTAACCCCTCTGACCTTTCGGAGGCGTGTAGACAAGAGCAGACACACACACACACACACACACACACACACACACACACACAGAGAACACACATTTACATACTATGTTATTCACAAAATTAAGTTAGTCACTAACTGATGATTTCTAACGTTCTGAGTGTGTCATGTTTCACAGACCGTTTGCTCTGTGTTGCTTTTCCTTTGAATGGCAGGAGGAATGAGACTGAGGCCAAATAGTTTGGCAAGAAGATCATTCAGGGAACATTATGAAGTCAGATGTGTCCTTTGCTGCTCCGTGTCTCTTATTCCCCAACCTATAACGTTTCTATGTTTGTCAAAGAGGAAGGCTTGAGGTGTCATGAGCAGCGTCACAATTATTTTTATTATTTCTCAAAATACACAATGACAAATTTTATATATTTATTGTATGATATAGAAGGGCATGGTATCTACCAAGTGCAAACGCTTATTTAGCCTTGTTTATTTTATTTCGCAGACATCTGCAATGAAGGTGGCTCAGTGCCTTTGGAGCTCAATGTGCTTGGCGGTGATACAGTAATTGCTAAAGACGTTGACAGCAAAACGCAGCTTACAGAGCCATTAAAGAGCTTTATTTATGCTTTGGAGCCAGCAGGCAGGGAGAGAGGAAGAGGGAGAGAGGGAGGGCAAAGTGCACGGCTCCAAATGCAGCTTTGAAGTTCAGCCGTCGCACCTCATCTCTGTCATCCACGACCACGGCAATTGATAGACTGCTTCAGCAGTCACTCACACGCAGCCTCCTCCTCCTCCATAAAAAAGTAGGCAGTGTGGTGAAGTTCAAGGCTGAGGTTGAGAGCAAATTGTACTAAATAAACTGGTGGCAGCAAAAGTTGCCGATTTGATTATGGAAAACTGCAGCCTAGTTTATGAAGACATTCATCATCAAACTGAGGATGAAACTGTAGGACCTTGACACTGGCATTTTGGCAGAAAACATCTGTACTCTGGATTTGAATGGCTGTTCTCTCTGAGATGAAAAGGATTCTCCGGTCGCTTGCCAAGCTTCGAGTGCCCCTTGGTATTCAACAATTGGATATCCCTGGACTTTGTCTTGATGGACCTTCAGTTGAAATTGTGGGGTTTAGTCTTGATTGCACGCATATTTCGGGCCTGATTTTAGAAGTACGGGTCGAACCTCACAGTGACTCAACAGAGTCTGTTGTGTGCCTGTCAGATGAGGAAGTTAATTATATTCATCTGGGGAATAGATGGGTCTGTGTGAACGCAACATCAATGTACTTATTTTACTGTACCACCACAAGGACCCGGCCAGGTTCTCTGTCCCTGACTGTGTCTTGGACTATGTATGGAAATTGAAAGTGGCATCTCAAAGTGTTTTTTATATCCTTGCCAAATGGCTTTGATGACTTTTCTTTGCTTTTTTCCCATGTGTTTTCCCTCCCTGCCTCCAGAGTTGTGCGGTGAAGTAGTTTGAACACGGTAGTGCTCGGGAGAAACCCTTGGCCTCTGACCTTCTTGCAGAGCCTGCAGCATGTAAGAGCTAAGTGCAGAGTATTCCCTCAGTCCCACCCATCCCACTCTGATCTAAAACTGGCAGGCAGAAAGAGAGATTCAGAACAATAGGCCTTGCTGTCTGCTGTTCCCAACAATCTTTGTCAACATGCCAGTCTTAACTCTCCCAGCCCTCTTTCTCAGTTCCCTGAGTGGTTATTAGCATGCAAACATGGACGACCGCCCTCACACAAGGCAACTCAATCTCAAGGATCCCAAGAAGGAATGAAAGCATCAGTCATTTCAGGAAGTGCCTCAAAACAACATACGTTCGTGTTCAAGTGACAAAGCCCTCTAATGGCTGTGGTCATTTTGACGTGAGAAAAAATATATTTTAGTCCACCTGTGTACGGAGGAGGTTGAGGTGAAAAATATATGTTTGTTTCCTGTTTCATACCTATAATGACTCTTTTAACAAGATTTCTATTATTTCCAAACTATATCCATGTAAGTATTATTTAAACAAGACACCAAAGCTCCTCTAACCTTGACCCAGATCACTATTTCTCGTTACCTTAAACAACCCCAAGTCTAACTTTAAATCCCCCACACCCTCTCACTAAACTTAGCTAGACAATTTTGTCCCTAAACCAACCAAACTGTGTTCACATCATAAAACATTGTTTAACACTGATTTTGAATGAATTTGAAGGACCTGTTGGTCCATGTCAATGCAAAGAAAGGTTTTTGCAGGTGTTACACCTGATGTCCTCACCTGCACACGAGCCTCTGTCAGGTCTGTCCTCAGTGCCAGCTGCTCACGGGCGTAGACATCTGGGTAATGTGTCTTCTGGAAGACTTTCTCCAGCTCCTCCAGCTGGTAGCTGGTGAAGGTGGTGCGATTGCGCCTCTTCTTGCCTTTGTTACTCTCGGCCTCACTTTTGTCCAGAGGGCTGGAGAGGTCCGAGCCCGGCCGCTCACTCGGTCCCTTCACGCCAGGCTCCTTCAGGTTCAGGTAGCTGCCTTCCATCCCAGGAGGGTCGACGCTCTGGGGCAATTCGGAATCTGTCAGGCCGCTGTTGTCTTTACCTGCATATATATTGAATTTAACAAAGAGCCACAAAGAAATGTTGAAGATTACAATCAATGATATTGTGTTTTTTTAATGGTGCAAACCACCAGTTTTACACATGAGGATCCATTTATACATTTTATATGTTTAGATACTTTCTGTATCTCATGAGGGACCAGTCTTTGATTTTTTCAAAGACAGTAAAAACTAATGAGGTGGGGTTTGAAAGAAGTGGGTCCAATGAAAGCTGATGTCTAGTTGTATTATGGGACATGTAGGATCCAGGTTGTTGGCCAAGACCAGACCTCAGCTCGTACTTTAAATTTGACAACTTTTTAAAGATTAGTATTTTGTGAGTCTCCCGACTTTACAGAATTATAACAGTAAATGAGTGGAGAACACCTTTAATTATTAGATTTAAATTGATGAAACTGCTCAAAAAATTCATACAATATATTGTAGATTCTATTGTTTTAAAATGTGTTTTTCAGGCATTGACGCAATTGCAATGTGTAGAATAGGGAGAGTGAGGAAAGACGGCAAGGAGCTGAGTCGGAATAGAACCCACAACCATTGCAGGAGGACTCAAACCTTTACATTCGAGGGCCCATAGATTTTTAAGTTAACTGTCATGAGTATAATTTAAACATTTAGAATGAAAAAACCAAAAGAACCATCACAGTTGTTTATTAATATTTATATTCTTAAATAAGAATATAATTATATAATCATATTCTTACTCTATATTATTACTTTCAAACAATCTATTTTAACCAACTTTCTAACTGTTTTAGAGCTGAACAAATAAAGACATATAGTCCTGTAGTTACTAATGTATAATGGGGATATTCAGCACAGCAAAACTTTCTTTACATGTGGCTGAATTAAAACCCTGCTGCCTCACATTAATGTCAGGGAGTGTGTGTCTGCTCATCATCACGTTACCACATCCACATGAAATGACATTTACTTAAGGCTTACATCACCTCTGCGATGTTTTACTCTGAGGCTCACAGGCCTTGTCTGCATGCAGCGGGTCTCACAGTCACAAAGAAGAAATGTATTTTTCTGTTTGAAAGCTATGTCACTACACATTGGCGTGACCCCTGACACAACCGTCGCAGGCCTCTCCCTCTCATCTCTCAATCACGCCACATGAAATCCGAGCCACCCGAAACCTGCTCCGTCTCGACGCCGTGTATGGTGGGCCTTGTGTGCGGGGGGCGACCACACTTCCCCCCACAGCCTTGCCCCTCACATGTAAACAACATTGTGTTTGTCACCTTCAATTTTGCGAGCGTCCATTTTGTGACAGACCTTGCTCTGTTCCTGTCAGCGAAACGCCAGCTTTTTTGTTTCCTTTCAGGAGATGAAGAAAGCTGTCCCTTCTCCTTCAATAAACAAACAACCGTGTGAATAAATAAGCTGAAGGGCTCTGGTTGTGGGCCAGTGAGAACAGCGCGCTCTGTCAGACTCTCTGTTTGCCTTTCCTGCGAGTGGGCACGGGGAGCGCGCCCTGTCCCAACTGTATTGGTTTGAAACCAGCGCATAATGGTCTCTTCCACATAAACAGATTTGTGAGTCTTGTGCAACACCAGCGTTACTTCAGTCCAGCATTTCTCTCTGAGGTAGATCAAGTTGAGCATGATTAACTTAATAGTTTTGTACTAATGTGCGTGCGTTTTACTTTGTCACTTTCTATACTTGTCACGAGTGATGTCAGTAATGAATACTGTCACTCTCTGAAGCCCAGTGCCTTGCCTGAAAGAGAGCTGACACCGTGTGGCACTGGTGACTCTCTGAGCCAAGTGTTTTAGTGGTTAGTTAGATGACTGAATAGTTTGGGGGTGATGAAGCTAGGCGGTGGCTGTCTCCAGCATGCATGTTTGTTTTCATGGATTAGTACGCCTTTGGCTAGAGTGTCCCACAATGAGCTGTCAATCGTCATCCCCTCAGAAAACTGCAGCAGCCCTCCCCTGCTCTCTGGTTCCATCTTGCCCCGTTCAAGACGCTAATGGAACAACACAGCTTGCCCAGCTGGAGTTCATGACCTCATATTGCTGTGGCCCACCTGTCAGACCCTCTTATAGTCTCGGCGCACAGGCAGATGTTCTGACATCACCAACCCCTGCACTGGCCTCTTACGCTCAAGAACTGTGCAATATTTTATTATTCTAGCCCTGGGCAGGAGCGTGGATGCAGCGTTAAGAAGTAAGACAGGTCAACTCCAGGTTTTCTGTTTGGCATTTGCATCAGTGAGAGAATATGCAATCATGCCCCTGAGCAAGGCACATATCCTGTTAGAGAGCCCAGCTGGGTGCACAGATGAGGGGATGGAAAGATGGAACTATTTGACATTTTCAGGACTCTATCGCCAACATTTACTTTGGCTCCAGACTAGCAGTTCTATCTCCAAGGAGGAAGAAAATATACCTATTTGCTTTCTTAACAAGAATTTAAAACTTTATTGTCTGTACAGTTATTATCAACCTACTGGAGCAGCCAGTTAGCCTAGCTTAGCCTAGCTTAGCATAAAGCCTGGAAAAAGCTTACACTGGAATCTGCATTGATTGCAACAGTTCCACTTCAATAGATATCTTTTCTCTGTCTCCTACTCCAAACTCATCTCTCTTCTCTCTGCCAACCACGCAATCGTTTACGACAAACATCTTCAAGTATTCCCGCATGCTTAGCTGTCTCTTCTGCACGCTGTTCTGCAGAACGCTGCCATCGCACAACGCTTTCTTTCTAGTGCCAAGATTCCACTGCGTTGGCTCTAGGTTCTTTAGGCTTTCAGCAGAATGTGTTTTTCGAATGTGTCAGGATTCACCAACGTACATGCGATTGCTCCGCGTATCGCCAGCTGATCCCGCAATTTGCCAGAATGTCTATGTGACATTCTGCAGACCTCTTCAGTTAGCTGAGGTCAGATGTTTACTAGGGTCAGCAATTTAATCACCGCTGAAAACGGAGAGAAAACATCAAAGTGTAATTTAACTAGTTGTAAAGCAACAGGGCACCCTCTCAGTTTTTATGGAATGGGACGGGGAGGGTCAAGTGAAGCCAAATAAAAGAAACACTATAAATTAGTAACCTGGGGAAGGGTTAATGACCAAACACTAAATAGGGAAGGGAATGCTTTTAAACAGAGTGCTCTAAAACGTTGTCCCAGAGCTGATAGCAGTCTGCCACGATATGCTTCTCTACTCATCACACCTCTATATGGACCAAATACAGTCAGATATTCCCTCAGCTTTGGTCCTCAACAGGTGACTATTCATCTTGCATTCACTGCTGCTTCACGGCTGGATTTTTTTTTTTTTCCGCCTGATGTTGACTGTTGTTTCCTTGGTGGAAGGGAGGCTCCCAGATGTTCCAGAGGAGAGATCTATGTCAGCGGCTCACGCAGGAATGCAGATTCCCTGGGAAAGCGAAAAAACTTTCTGCTCAGCTTCAGCTCCTGATAAATTGACACGATCATGACCTCACTACTGTCATAATACCTTGGGCTGTGGCTGTCTCTGTCTCATATCAAACACCACAGAAATAGTTTTTTTGTGTTAATTTTTCTAGTGTATAAGTGAAGGAACTACACAGGTTTTCTCCTTAACGTTAAAAAAACCTCATGATATAATATTATTTTTAAAAGTGCCTGTTCGGCAAAATGCAGAGTATCACTACACAGTCAATGCATTGACCACTCAAGGTCAAGACAAAGTAAAGTTATTATTCTAACCTTTTCAGTGTTTTGATTGTATTTGGGGTTGGAAGTTTGGGTTGGAAGAGAAACATTAAGTAATAAAAGAATCCTTAAAGGAAGGAATTAGAATCAAATGTGATTATAAATGATCGTCTGTAACCTCTCCCTGTCTTCTGAAGGTCTGAAATACATTCCACCATCACATTTATACTGTCAATCAAACTCTAATCACATTTTCATGTAGTAGCTTTGGCTCTTTCTAATCATTGAGCTCCATAAAGAAAGTTTGTGGTGCAGCAGTGTCACTCAATGATGATTACTTTCCCCTCCTGGCTTTTATTTTAGAAAATATATATCAAAGCAGAACTGAAGAAGATAAAAATTAGTATTGTTAATCATGGACCCAAAGTGGTCATAACATATAATACTGGTAATGTAATGTCCAGTATTTTGACTTTCTTGTGTTTACATTTCAATCAATAAGCTTTAATCTATTTTTATGACAATACCATAATGTGTGGTCACGTTTGCATTTTCCAGATTTTCTCTTACAAAGGTTTAAATTCAACCATTGGTGCAAGAACCTTTTACTGAAGTAAAAGCACAAATAAAAATATAAAAAGCCACATTAATGTGTCTTGAATAAGAGAAGTAAGGGCTTGCTTTTAGATATACTTAAGAGTAAAAGTACTTGCTGAGTGTAGCCCATTCTCTAATGCAATTATCTACTGCATCATTATGGCTGAATCCAGTGATGCCGTTGCTGTAGGAGGCAGTGTCTAATGAGTATACTGTGTGTTACCTGCCTGCTCTGATTGAATGAATGGACCAGTTCCACTCTCATCATTGATTCAATTGAAAAACATGAAAAGTTATGTGAACGTTCAACACAAAGCATTGTAAAAATGTAGTGGAGTAGAAAGAACAGATATTTTCTGATATATAGTGGACTTTAATAAAGTAAAGATGCATGAAAAAAGAAATGCATTTACAAGGCCTGTAGTCCGCTGATTAGAGCTGATAAAAGGTCTTCCTGATTCATATGATACAGGTATTGGCTTTGCAGAGGCACCTTCCCCGAGCGGGGTGGCTGAAGGTAAAAGGCCAATACCTGTCGTGCTCTGCACAACAGCATGAGAGAAGATCATTATGTAGGGAATGAAAAGTTCTCATTAGATGAAACTTTTTTTTCTCCTTTCATGGCAGGAGAAGTGCTGCTGCCTCACCTCCTGACTCACACATTTATTTCAGCTATTACGTTTCTTAACAAGTCAGGAATTCATGCTCTCCACCATTCACTTATTATGCATTCTAATTTATTCTGCCGGCACGATCACAAGGTGTCACTTTAGCATTTGCTTATTGTTAACATGGGCCCAATGTGTTACTCATCAGCACATGCATATCCGGTGACATCACTTCCCCGAGCGTTTTAACGTGTACTTAGAGCACTGTATTTTGACAGGATGCTTTTTAAACGGTGCCAGGACTTTTTGGGGGGTTCTTGTTTTGGTTTTCATACTCTGAGAAAAAATGTTTTACATATCACAGGATGCTTCGATATCCCACTAGAAGGGAGGAGGGGTCTGCTCGGGAGTATAAACACTGACAAGCTGTATTTTATAACTGCATAATTTGCTTTAAATGGTTATTTTCTAAAAAGGACAAAGATGGTGAGGCACAAACAACCTTTAGAAAGTACCAGTGTTACCACAAATGCTTCCTTTGTGTATCAGCAAACGCAGAACTCAACCTCAGGATCGACCACAGGCCCATAAACACCAGCGTTTTTCTGATCTAAACTCCCTTCATAAAGAAAATGTGATGATTGCAAAGATAGTAGATGCAGCAGTGTACACAGTGCATCTCAAAGTCACAGAGTTCAGTAAAGTACATGCATGTAAACAGTCATTCCCACACGTGTGCGGCCTTCCCAGAAACCCCAAAGCCTCTCAAATCATTACCCAATCTCCGCGTCCATTTCTGACTCTTTGCTTGTTTGCACAAGGTATTGTTGAGACAGGGTTATGTAAACCAGTCCCACTTTGTCATCTCAGGGACTCTGTGTAGCTTTGCAGATCCGATGTTTGGGGAGTATGAATAATAACTATATAGGAGCCAGTAATGCACATCTGCCTTAGATTAATGCAGACCTCTCCCGCAGTGCTGACCTGCATTCCTCAGCGCTCAATCGGCTCCAGGGGTTTTATTTCATTCATGGCTTGTGTGAGCAGGTAGATGGCTCCATCCCTCCCTGTCCTCGCTGTGGGACAGTCTCACCGATGAGCGTGCACTTAAATGAGCAGGCCTGCCACGCGGAGGAACTACCGTGCAGGAATATGTTGAGTTACTCTTTCAGAGAGGATTTTCCATTTTAGTTTATATGGTTATGCACAACCTAGACCTTAGACAACAGCATCCTGAGAGGGAAATAGAATATTTGAGTATGAATTTTAGAATCATGTTCAAGCTATTAGATTTTGATCATCTTAGTTGACTCTAATTTATGAATGAGGTGATTAGAAATAATTAGCCAAAATGTTTGGAAGTGTCCTGGATTACAAGTATGAATATTTCACATTCATCTCAACAATCTGCGCAGTAAATCAACATCTTTACCGTCGCTGCTCTTATCTTCATGTGCTATTAATTGCAAATATTAACATTAAAATGTTTGCGTATATCTACGAAGAGATGAGAGCCAGCGACGCATCTTTTGTAATTTTTTGTCATGTGACAACCTCTGAATGAAACCGACAGACATAAAAAGCTATACAATTGTACATAGGTTTATATAGCTGACGTTGCCACACAGAAAACTCCCCATGGACTTGAGAGGACTTTTGTCATCATGGTGCAGAGATAAACCATCAGCGTTGAGCAATATATCTCCCATTGAGGACCACACATAACAGCACAAGCCTGTTGACGCCTGAGGCTTTGGCGAGACCCCAAAGTATCCTCCCCAGAGCCATGATGCCTTCATCTGGCTGCAACATTTTCAATAATAACATTGCAGAGCTCTCCTCAAGGGAGGCATGTCGCATTTAATGATGGTGTTTAAACGGTTCTGTCAATGCACTTGCCAGATCAGTTCACTTCAGTGCAGGGGGTGCTGCAGACTGTTGGAGGCATACAGTGCTGAAAAAAGTGTGTGAAAATAAAAAGTGACTCTGGTTGTTTCTCAGGAAAACACATTCGTTTGCACTTTATGGATGTGTTTTGGCAAAGTGTGGTTGTGACTACTGCACACAAAAAATAGTTAGCTGTTGTAATTGGTCCCACTGAGCAGGACTATGAGGAGTTCAGTTTTATTTATGACACCTTAGAGTTACTTACTCACGATTATGCATTTAGTATCTTTAATTTTTTTTGTGTGTTTATTTCCAATGCGCACATCACAGACTAAAACATGTCGAAGGTTGCTGCTGCATAATTTTCGATCACGACGCTTAAATTTCAGCCATGATCATAACAGATGTTTTCCTCTGTAACGGCATGATAAACATCTGGACTGGAAATATACAGGCGCCAACGGGTCTGATCGCTAAACAAAATATATTTTCATGTTGTAACCAAGTAACCAATCATAATATATAGGCAGTATATTATATTTAAGTCAATTATAATATTTAAGGGATCGTGCTGTTTTGACCTGTTATCACACTCAGTGTTTGGGTCATTTTGCTCGCAAGAAGCGTTTTATTATTTTATTCTTACGTTTATTTTAATGTCTCATAAATAGGACAGTAAAATGTCTGTTTATGTTAAACGACATTAACAGAGCAACGAATTGTCGTGAGACTCCTTGAAGACGCACAGTTTAATTTTCTGATTGATGGTATTTGTCAGAATGTGATAACAAATGTTTAAATCTAGATTTGAATGGACATTTTCTTCTGGTCCCCACATGGTGAGATCGTGGCCTATATGCTGCGGCAGTTGTCCTTCAGTTCTTCTGTTTGTTATGAAAGATGAAGCCCTAATTGTGTTGGAAATAATTTACAACAAATAAAATAAATCAAAATAAAGGAAGTAGTGTTAATTGTTTTGTTTTTTTACCAGAGTGAGGTTTTCCGTTTGTGCGTGTGTGTGTGTGTGTGTGTTTGCAGACGAGCCTCGGTGACATGTAGGCCTAGAAAATATTTGAATATTATTTATATTTTTCAAATTCCTGATATGTATTTGTCAGAGGGTATTTATGCAGAAAAAAACAGTAAAAATAAAATGCTGCAGTTGTGGATCATGTGAGATTTGTGACAGAGATGCTGCGGGAGGAAATTATAAATGCAAAGATGTGGTTGGTGAAAACTGGGACTTGTTAACGTCATTAGGTCAATAAACACAAAATAAATTAAACCCACGTCCTATAATATCTTCATCAAATCTCAGTCAGAGCAACGACTCTGCAGAAAGAAAATTCATGAACTGGACTCAGTTCTTAAACTGTATAGCCCTGCAAAACTGAAATTGAAAAATAAAAATGTTAAATCAAATCTATGCAGGGTTAATTATTTAATTCTGTATTATTTGTAGTTTTTGTCATTTTATCTCAAACATACTCCCATGCACAATAAAGTAGGATATAGCCTGCATTCACATATATGAAGTATTTTCTCCTGTTTGCTCACATTGCACATATAATCACACTAGTGACAAGTAACTACTCCACATCGTTAAATTATGAATTAATAGTAGAAACACGCACCGATCTGTTGAGTGAAAGAGAGGCTGCAGAATGCTGCTGGCCCCTCTCTCTCTCTCTCCCTCTCTCTCTCTATGTTTCTGTTCCTGACTCTCACGCTGTGTTTGACATTACAGTAACTTTCCATCATCGCCTACAAACATCCCCTCTTGTCTTGCATTTCCTTCAGACTCGGGGCCAACATGTTGTCTCCCACAGTCACACTATATACGAGCGTGCGCACTCACCATAGCAGGGAATGAGCGTCCCGTTGTGCGCGCTGTCCGGGTGCAGCTTGCTGCCTTCGGGCGGAGTCTTGCAGCTCGGCCGCTGCATGAAGAGCTGGTACTTGCTGAAGGTGCCCTCCTCCGCGCCATCCAGCGACTGGCACTCCGACTGGAAGGGGCTCCGGGACTTCTCCCCGTACGCCTGCCCTTTACCCGGGATGAACGTGGGGCTGTATTTGCTCTCTGCGCTCGGGAAAGTCCTGAACGGGTTGTTGGCCTGGTGCTCCCTACCTTGCGCAGCGGTGGCTGTGCTATAATATGAATCCATCGATGTCATATCGCAGTATGAGACGCACGTATCTGCGTTCATACTTAAAAAAAAAAGTGATATTACCGGGAAAAAAATCCACACTGTTCTTCTTCTCCTCTTCTCCCTCCCTCCGTCACAGATCTTCTCCCGCAGACTCAGGGTGACGCGCGCTTCATGCACACACACGCTCACACTGGCGCATCTGGGACTGGTTAGAAAAATGAATCAGATGTTTTCCAGAGACTGCAGACTGAACAAATGCTAAAAGCCCCCTGAAGGTTTGTCGGGGTAAAGAGAAAATGCCTTGCCTGATGCCGCCTCAGTAGCCTCTCTCTCCTTCACACACACACACTCACTCACACACACCCACACACACACACCCAGCAGCCCGACCTTCAGGCTCCTGCGCACACATGTGAAGTACAGGCCCACTACGAGCTCCAGCCTTATGCAGCCAGTAGAAATGGGAGGTCAAGCTCATGGAGGAGGAGGGTGAAGCTTTTTTTGGTGAACACGCGGGAGAAACAACACATGACATTAATGCAATAAGAGGATGAATATACCAGCTTTGATTCCTGCTGCTGCACCACAGAACATCATATAACTCCTCACTTTGAAACAACTTTATTCATATCAAACTTTAAAGCCTTTGTTTCCATCTCTAACATGGGAGTCACACCAAAATAATAACAACAGTAATAATGTAATTTATTTGTATAGCGATTCAAGGAAGTCAAAGACATTTCCCATTAATTTTTTTGACATTGTCATATATTGAAAGCATTTCAGAACAAAAAATAATTGTAGGGTTTAAAAAGTGGACAGGGTTTATCTTAATAGAACAATCTCATTTGTGATTTCTTAGATTCCCACATGCGCAAAAGTGAAACGATAAAGTGTCAATTTTACGCACGGATCAGGCCAGGACTTTGCCGTGCGTAAAGAGAGCCAAGTATTAATATTAAACAAACATTTGTCTTTGTGTATTTGTTTTAGAGGCCTATGTGACACCAAACAACCTCTGAGCAGGGCCTGGTGTGAGGAGCCACATGTAATGGTTGGAGAATTAAAGCCCCATCACGGCAAAGAAAACAACAACAAAAACAAACACTTCCAGGCCCCTCCGTTTGAAAACGGGCCACATCTTAACATTTAATTAATTCTGAGCCATTAAACCTGATGCTCATTGAGACACTTGGCCTCGTGAGCTTTGCCAATCTGGTAAAAAAAAAAAAAAAAAAAAGCAGAAACGACGCCACGTCAGTAATTCTGCTCGTATGTGGCTATAAAAACTCCAAAGAGAGTGTTGCAAGAAACAAGATGGGCCTTCATTTAATTAGCCTGTACAAATGAGGCAAATAGATCATTTTAATTCTGCTAACACTAATTCTGATTTGTATACAAGGGAATATATTTGATATTATATATATCATTATTATTATTGTTATTATTATTACTACCATTATCATTATTATTAATACCCCAATACGTTATACCGCTTATCCTCTGCAGGTTCGCTGGAGCCAATCCTTGTTGACAGAGGCCGCGAGCGTCCTGGACAGGTCAACAATAATAATAATAATAATAATAACAATAATAATAATAATAATAAAAATAATAATAACAATGATAATATAAAATTATTATTATTATTATTATAGTAACAATAGTTGTAGGTATTTAGCGGTGATAGGAGTAGTCTCACTCTTGTTAGTGTACGAATATAATCAATAGCTTGTTGCTTTCTTTTTCTTTTCTTTTTCTTTTCTTTCCTTTTCTGTTTAATCACGAAGGTCTGAAGTCATGTCTTGTCGCAGTTACACAACACGATGTGCTCCACATCTGCACTGCAGCTCGGTCAGGATGAGGAGGCCTCATGGCTGCTTACATGAAAATAAAAAATACAAGTCTGCAACCACAAGCGATTAAAAGTCACAAGCTGCGGCTGGTTTTTGACTTGTAGTCCAAAAGACCCTCCTCCCAAAAGCAATAATATTTTAGCATCTATTAAGTTTCTCGCTGTAACGAGGTCACATTGTTATTTGAAAGTTAAATTGCTCATTTGAAAAAAGAAAAGTCAAAAAGAAAAACAATGGTTTAGACCCACGTGCACGTGTTCTGTGCTCGGTGTCTCTCTGACTGTGCAGGTATTTGTTAATGAGGGTTTATGTCTCTATTCTAGTTTATTAGATAATGTCTCCTGAATAAAGAGCCATTCACAGTACAAACGAATTCAACGTTGGCTTCACACACCACAGACCAAACCCAGTTATTTATTTATTTATTTATTCATTTATTTATTTTACATATTGTATTTATTATTTATATTCATATTTTATTTATGGCATAAATTAGGGTTTTTTCTGGTTTTCATTGTTGCTTTATTTCAGTCAATTTCATAATGAAAAGTCCAAGTGTTTTAACTGTGACTTCTTTTATCTTCATGTCTGAATCATGTGTCTGACACATAAACAGGCTCATGTCAGCTCCGTAATTCACAGCTCATTTCTTCCATAATCTTTACTCCATTTGCACATTGTTGCCAAAGGGCTTTATTGTGAATAGTATTGCTAAAACATCTAATCACTGTTGCCTTAGACTTTTAAATAATCTCTTAGTGATGCAAGGTTAATTCAGATTTTTTTTTCCACTTTTTAAATGACATTAGCTTTAATAATTTTTTACCAGAAACAGTTTTAACATAACAAAATATGAATATGCTGTTCATTTATAGCTATTATTTATGCACAGCAAAGTATGGGCATGTAGAGAAGAGAGAAACACATGCATGTACATATTTACACATGTAAGGTTGCCTGCTTTTTTCTCATGAGAACATGGCCTCAAGCATATAAAAGATTATAAATATAAGAGCCTATTCAGTTGAAGGTATATGCTTTATTATATGCCTTTCCGTTTCCATGATTGTTTTCTTTCCATGGTTCATGTCACTATTCTGGAAGGGAAACCTTTGCAGGATTTTAAGATAAAAGTGTCAGAGTAAAGAAACAAAAAGAGAAATTCACGTTTGTCACACAGCTAAACAAACAGTAGTGGCAAACCTCTCTTAGTGCAGCGTGTGCAATAACCCTCCCTTAATATAAACCACTCCACTGCCACAGGCCGCAGCTCTCAGCTGTCACAGATATGCATCACTCAGCTGTGGCATTCTCTCTAAAAGGTTTCCACTAAATACTGACTTGTCTGTTTAACTTCCAGCAGGAGCTGTGTCCAGGTATTTCACTGCATGCAGAGGGGACAGGCCTGATGCAGCAGCTCACAGCCTCTGGGGTTGACGTTGTCAGTGGCCTTGTGTGTATCAGCAGCAGAGTCCCTGAAAACTCGACTGGCTATCAGTTCCTCGTAAAAGAGGCGTGGCGGTGGAAGTGAATGGGCTGGAGAAATTGCTTTAGGTTAGACTTAATATGTCTCTGCGATGCCATGTTCAGTTTGGCTGTGGGAAAGGCCAGACTTGGGAGATGGGAAATAACCTGCAGCCTATATTCTGTTGTTTATGCTCTATGGGAACCGACTGACATGTGTCTCTCATCAGAGCTATTCATGTATGGAAACTTCATCTATTGATGCTCTCATGTCATTGAGCTGCAGTGTACTTGAGACTGGAGTTGGACTTCAACCTGTCTCCTGTAAATCCCTCGGCTCGCTCGTCGTTTGGAATTTTAAGTAATTAGAGGAATGTTGGGAATTGGTAAGCCAGCAGAGCCTCCACAGCCGAGCCTGTCTCATCACGGCTGCAGAACAGATCTCACAGTGATCTCTCGCTTTCATTTGTCCTGCAGTCTATTTTAGGGGTGACATGCATTGTCTGTTCTATACTTGGCTGCTGTCGCTCATGTCGCTGCATTGGCCCTTTGTCTTCTGTGGCTGCACGTGAAAAAATCAGCTTTCCTTATTGTTACTTCACAAGATGGTTTACAGAGTGATGTACAGAATTGAGAAAAGTCTTAGACACTAAACATGAAAATTAAGATAACTTTTGTTTATTGTTTCACCTCAGTGAAACCGAAGAAAATCAAACACAAATCAGTTTTGAAACAGCATCAATTCTCTGAGGGATGTCCAAGCTTTTCTAGGTACTTGGCAGGTTGTTGTCTCAAGCATCGTGTTGCACTTCTTCTGTGGATTCAGTCTGTTTCATTCTGTCCCTTCATGTGATCACACATGAATCAGTGCAGAGTTTGAAAACTACAGTGTGGAGGGCTGTTTCCATCAGCTGAGGGAGCATTTCTCTGTGCTCGCCTCTAATATGAGTTGAAAACCAGCAGGTACAAGCATCATCTTTTTGTTTAGAAAGCTTTAAACATTACTACACCTCTGCATTTATGCTAGTCACTGTCTTTCCTCATGGATCTTTTAAATGTTATTTTGTCCAACATCCATCTGTTGTATTTCTGTCCATCCTGGGAGAGGGATCCGTAACATGTCTCACCTTGTATGGATTGCTAAGCTCTATGAGGCAAATTTGTGAATGTGGGCTATGCAAATAAAATTAGATTTATTGGGTGATGTGTAAAAGTCAATCAGTGTCCTGTGTGAAATTGTGAAATAAACTGAATGGACTTCAAACTGAGGGAACATGTTGCGTCCAGATGTCAAACTTTTAAAATGAGTATTTCTCTATTTAGATACTAGATTTTTCATTGTGAGGGACGGAGAGATGGAATTTTAAGATTTTAAGGAAACTGAACTTCTATTTTGTGATACTGTGTGTTCGATAAGGAGTATTTGTATGTGCCTCTGTGCTTGTTAGTTGTTGGATTCGTTATGATTTGGTTGTCGCACAGATGGTAACTGAATATCAGTCAAGTTATGATGTCAATTAGACAGCATTAGACAGTTTACAACACAGTTACATCTCCAGTCATAATCTGTGAACTGCCTTGTGAGACAATGTTGCCTTGGTGATGCGGCCACAATATTTATCTACATGTGATATAACTGTACAATCCTTAAACTACATACACCTTTAAACATTGCTCCACTCACCGCCATTGCCACATCTTTCTATCATAGACTGTTTATAAAGATGGAGATTGATGCCAAATCGTCTCCATCGCCACCCTGTGGCTGGATGCAGTGTAGGTTAGAAACCCCGCTACCCTATGTTAGGACTTAATTCAAAAGTAAAAGTCCAAATACATGTGAAATATTTTTTAATCTGTACAAACAAAGATGGTTTCAGTCATTTGAGATGATTCCTATCACACTGATGCTTAATGAAGTTTTCATTTTTGGGCAAGTTTGGTTTTAATTAGTTATTTGATCCTATAATAACAAGGTGAAACGTTATGATTGACAGCTGGGATCACTGATTCATTATTGGTGGAGCACATATTGATGGGACCTCGATACCGCAGATACTACACAGACTCTGGCTCCAAATGCACAAGATGGCAGCGTTTGGAACTGGGATATTTTGGCTTCATTTCTGGGTAGTGGGGAGAAGGGGAGACGCATCGCCCATCTTTTTATTAAGTCTATTTTTTCTACATATCCTACTTTGCTGTTCAGAAAACAGCCCCTCACCTGCGGATCAGCTGCTGGACCCCTGTTACGAGGGAGGGGGGGGCTGACTTCATCTCTGACAAACGGCACACACCACACCCTCTGTTTGCATGTGTCTGTGCGTGTGTGTGCAAGAGAGAGAGAGTAAGAGAGACACCAGATTTTTATGTGTAGCTTTAAATTGGTTTCACATGAAGCAGGCACACACTGCATCAGCAGATTCTCTGATCAAATTAAACAGAGATGAGGGGAGAGAAAAAAGAGGCAGCGGTTGTACTGATGTATAATTCAATAAACAGGACCGAGGCAGGAGAAGACAGAGGGGATGCTGTGCTCCCTTCATCTCTCAGTTCTATATCTGGTTTAGTTGTGGATAGTTGGACCTCGAAGAAGCGACGCACAGGACTAAACCTTCATCCATCATCACTGCAACAGCCGTCACAGAGTACAGATACATGAGCACGGGTGCAGAGAGGAATATTATGGACTTTGTCTCAGTTTACTCCCCAAAGCAATCTCTAATTGTATGTGTTCTTGAACAAAAAAAGGGGAAACTATTAATTAATTCATTAAAAATAAATTACTTGTCAAATATTTTGATAATGAATGATCATTTTGAGGTAATATTGCCAGTTGTGAAGGTTTCTGGCTCTTTTTTTGCCTTTTCATGTGATGTGATCAATAACTAATATGTCTCGAATGTTTGGACAATGCAAGAAATCTGCACACATCAAGGTGGGTTTGAGGAATTTGTGACACTGATTTTTATGTTTTCTTATCTTCACCAAGGAGGTTTTGTTTTCACCCTTGTCCATTTTTGTTGTTGGTTTGTTTGTCTGTAAACAAGATTACACAAAAACTACTGGGCATTTTACCATGAAACTTGGTGGAAGGATGAGGTAAGAACCCATTAGATCTGATCCGGATCAGCCCCTGGCTCAAGTACGCACTCTACTAAGTGCGATTCAAGTTAGACACTTAAACCGATCATCTGAGATCACATCTGGCAGATAAATCAATACTGAAAATATGAACACCACATCTGCATTTATTCATTAGAGAGAAAGCGATTCATGCATTTTGGAAAGTTCTTAGGTTTTGTGGTGGTTGTTTGTCCACTTTTCCTGTTTACTTGTCTGAAATTTGTAATGAAACATTTCCTCAGCTCTGCACTGCTGGGTACATTGAGATTAAAGTTAGGCTTCTTTCATTATTTGGAGCTAAAATCATTAGTCCATTGATTGATGCTGATCCAACCAGAGGATTTGCTGCTGTTCTCTGTTATGTATGACAATAAATTGAATGTTTTGTGAACTTAGACAAAACAAGCATCTTCATCTGAAGACTTAATTATGGGCTGCAGGACTTTGAATGGGCATTTCGAGCTATTTATAAGATTTTCTTTAAAAAAATATGAATCGTTCTTATCAGAAAGTAATCATCAATCACAGCTTTGCGTCGTTACAATTGTGTCTAGCATTTTGTTTCAGTAGATCAAACCAGATTCACTGTCCTCCTGAATTGAAACATTGATCTAGATACAATGGAAATAGAAAAGAACGTTTCAGTACAAAAAAACAAACTGATGTTATAGCCCCTCACATACAGTCAATCTTACAAAGGGATTGTGCCAACAGTAGATCAAACGTCTCAGATTGAGAAGCTTGAATGTGGAATATATTTTTACTCCATGGTGTTAACATATTCATGGAGGTGCCTCGCTCTAATAATATAAAAACCGAAGCAGCACTCGCGATTGTTCAAACATGGGACATGTGGAAGACTTCAGAGGACGAGGTCGAACAGTTGTGGACATGTGCTGCAAATATCACACACGCACGCCCACACACACACAGATAAGAACACACAGTCTTGTACTTCTGTCTTTTTAAGGACATTCATAGGCATAATACCTGATAAATAATAATAGTGTTTATCTTTATTTACATAACACTTTTCTTAACAATGATACAAAGTACTTCTCAACAAGAAGTAAAACCTGAAGATTAAACACTAGACAAGGCAGTTGACTAAAAAGACATTGGCCACATGCTGTAAAGCTGTAAAAATAATGAAAACAAAATAAAACCAATAGAAAATTCAAATCAAACATTTCCAAAAGCTTTAAAAAAGAACCTAGCTCTTATTCTATCCTTCATCCTAAACCTAAAAGAGAGTCCACCAACACACCTTTGAAAAGTGAGGATATCACAAAGAGTACACTCACACTAATTTATTTTATTTTCATTTCACATTTCACTAACATACAGTACATTCATTTCCTGGACACTTACGCTAACTTTAACCATGACTACTTGTCTAACCATAACTTATACCTAACCTAACCTAACCCTTATATTAAAACCCAGCTTCACTAAGAAGTTGCTGATTTATGTCCTCATAAGCCCTGAGCCTGCATAATTTGGTGGCGCAAAGAGATTTAGGTCCCCACATCAAGAGTTATTCACACACACACACACACACACACTAATAATACTGTATTACAAAAGAAGAAACATGGCTGTGTTGGTGTTAGGTGTCATTACATTGCGCACCAGTTGACAGCTGTTGGGAATCTTCGGCGTGAGCGTGTAAGAAGTTGAGTCGCTGCAAACGAACACAGGAGATAATGAAGATAATGAGTCTCCGTTAATGCCGTGCAAATTGATTGCAGACAGAAATGGTGCCGTGTGCCAAGCATTCTGGAAAGATTACCCTAATATCCTATAATTTTGACGTTAGCCTTAATATTGTTGGAAAAAGCCAGATGTGCTTTGTTCCTGAATTGTCATGAAAAGAAACAACAGTAGAGGCACACACCACAAGTTTTTATAACTCTACTACGGGAGTTATTGCATTCTAATATCTTCTTTCTGTTGGTGTAATGCAGCTGTAAAATATTTCTACACACACACAGTTAGTTGTTTCTAGCTGCTGTGATGCAGCTCCTTAGAAATGTTATTCACAGACTTGGGTTTAAGGCCTAATGCAAGTCAAATGCTCCCAGTCTGTAAATAGCTCTTGTCGCATTTGCATGTACTTATTTATTTTGCCCTTATATAGCTCTAATTTGCTGGAAGTACTCTTAAACGTACTAGTATTTGTTGCCTTTATTTCAAAATACTTGGTGGAGTGATTACATTTTAAACTCTTGGGCTTTCTGCTGATGATGGCAGGCCTTTCTGTGGAAATCTGTGCTCAGATGTCTGAATTACTATGACTGAGTCTAGCATCGGTATCTATTTGAATATGTTGGTACTGTATTTCTGCAGCAAAAATGTCTGAGTTTGCTTAATTATATGGAACACAGCTTGCATTGTATCTACCATTGAATCCACCAACTAACAGTTCAATTAGCCAGATACATTAGACTTTGGCATGTCTACACTTGGCACTAAATAATAATTACACTTGGAAATGTACTCAAACCTGAGCTTTAGTCTCTCCCACTCACAATATGCTTGTGGGCAGTATATGTTACTTAACATTGTTTGCAATATAATAATAATGAAAGCAAAGTATTTCACAAATTAAAAAACGCACACGTTAAAAATACATTTGAAAAAAACAAATAAAACCCAGTCATAAAAGAATAAAAACACTAAATGTGAGGCAGAAATATAAACATGACCACACAATACAATAATAAACACAATAATTAGTTGAAATCAGGGACTGAGCTAAGTTTTAAGCTTCGATTCAAAGGAAGCTACTGGCTCAACCTGCTGTATATTTTCATAGACGTTTTAATTGTTGCATGTGAGTCTATGTTTGATATCAGCCCCGCGGTCATCTCTAGACCCTGAAATGTAATAGCCAAAAATATAATGCAACGTTATTGTTTTACCCAGGTCTCCTCTGTCTGCCTGTTTGATACAGTTTTGGTGAGTGTTTGGATTGTAACAGAACACCATGTGTGTGCTGACCCGGCCTGATCTTCCCACAGCAACGTCTGGACCCAGCAAAGTGATACGAGCAGAGACGCAGGACCAAAGCAAAACAGACGGGTCCGAGGGAACATGTCTGTCTGTCCAGGCTTCAGCGCAGCCACACAGGGCTGAAGGAGGCGTCCTATCTAGATGGGGAAAGAGCCACATTCCCCTGAAATGAGCTTCTCTGGGATGAAAGCCTCATGTGAGCTCCCCAGATGACCCACGACCCCGTCTGTATTTGTGCAGGGGGAGCCCTGATCCAGGGTTCTCTGCCTCCCTGCCAGGATTCTGGGGAGTCGGGTTGGGGTGGCCAGACAAGCCCACCACTCTGCCCTCGGGTGTTTTGCTTTTGGGGTAAAGAGAGACCCTCAGATGAGCAGGCACTGTCACAGCAGTGACCTTTCACCTCAGGAGTTTCAGAGGTGGGCTTTCGGGGGGGCCGTTCCTGGAGTGCTGTACGATCCTGTGTCAGAGTTTGCAACGTGCAAATATTTCAGTTTTAGTTCAAAACACAGTTAGAGATTTTAATATACGTATCTGATGTGTATCTCTATTGCACAGGCAGCATGTGGTCCACACTATTTACTTGCCAGTGTCTGAGAAGAGCCTGGTATTTCTCAGCAAACTAGAGGCCAGCTCACGAATCAGATACGGAGGTGAGGAGAGAAGCTGTCATCAGAAACCTGTTGGCTCCTTTTTATCTCTGCCAGTGGTGGTGTACTGACATGATCACACCAAACAGGCTCAGGTTACTCACTTGAGGGATGTGAAGAGGAAAGAGACGCAGGTTCACACATCAGGAAAAAAATCGTTTTAATGCCCAAACCTGCAGAAAAACAAGAATACTTAAAACTGAACAGCAGAAGTGTGCTATGTTCCGTGCATGAAGCTACGATGACTAACCTCTACCCCTTGGGCCTTGCAGGATGTCAGCGTCAGACCCAAACACATCCAATTACAAACAAACACAGATGCCCCGAATTCCACTTTCACTTGAAACAGTTGGCTGACCCTCCTGTCCCCCCTGTTTAGGTTACCTCTACCCGCTCTCACCCTCAGGCCAACGTTAATCCAATAGAGCGCTCGCTTTAAAGGAGGTTGAGCAGGAAGACACTGTGGGTGACTGGACGACTAACCCAGCCTCCTTTTCATCCCCCACCCGCCTGCGTATGTTGAAGGAGGTGTGCAAGGGCATCTTGACCCGATCATTATCGAGCAGCCACTCCAGGTCCCAAACGTTTTCTTCCATCTCGGCTACGAGACAGTTTCCCCCACGTCATTACTTCTATATTTTTCTCTTTGGCCGTTTGGCTCAGCAGTGCTTCTCTGACAAAGTGCGACCATAAAATGAGTCACAATAGAGAGAATGTGAAATTAGGATTTCAATTTCCAACTCTAACCATGACACAGATCATGACGCATATTATTCCGTCATGTAGAGTAGAAAAATAGCCATAAAATAGCCAAGTGACACTAAAACTAAAAGTGCAGAGGGGAAACGGTGCATGAAATATATTGCAGACTGTTATTGATTAAGACTATAGAACAAATCTAAGAGTCTACACAGCCAGCAGCTTTATGAGGCTGATACTTTGATTCAGTTGTTTTGCCTAAACTCTCCCTCTCTTGTATTTGTATCTGTGAAGAAATAAACTTTATCCACCGCTTTTATCATCTCTACTTTCCTTTGACGGTCACATTACATTCCATTCTTTTTAATTCTACTGGTGGTTCTGGTTTTGCGGTTGCACCATAAAATATTCTGACCATGTGACATTTACATTCTTGGTTGACTCTGCAGCTGAATATAAAGCCCCTTTAAACACGTGTGTCACGAAGAAGCAAAAGATGATAATCCAGAAAGTTTCTCTCCTACCTCTTTTACACCAAAACAGTGGGGATATGCAAGTTTTTAGACAAGTGTAAAACTGCTAAGAAGGCCATTGAATCATGTGTCATCATTTGTGTATTTCATCCCATGGTGAACACATCGGAAACTAGGAAGCTCTCGCACCTCGCTGTCTTGCCAGTGTTGCACGATACCAAGAAAAAAAAGGCTGTTGCACGTTGTTTTTGTAAAAACAAAAACAGTAACGTAACAACGTAACAACACATACACAAACATTTAGGGCTTTTTATGCACCAATACCCGAATGTTCAATATGCGTCATTATGTTGTGTCCGAAAAGGAGCAGCGCTAATATTTAGAAATAAAGAAGAAGAAATTATGACGTTCATCCAGATGTTTCCATCACGCTGATAAACCCTGTGTCAACTGCAGAGTTATTACACCTGGGACTAAATGTTGATTGTAATATTTCCCATTGCAGTGATGTTGTGACCTGTCATTGTGAAGTGAAATTAGTCTGTGGAAACATCTCAATGACAGTCTGTTATTTTGTTGCTTGAATTTAAGTTTTGTTTTCATTATAAACTTTGACTAATTATTCACACAGTGGTAATGAGAAATAATACATTTTTCAATTTTCTCTGAAAGCGTCACATGCAGTTGCAAT